>NW_026917019.1:0-50000 GCF_035046485.1 Aedes albopictus
TGGAAGCGCTGGTCGCAGTGTCTGCTAGGTTGGTTTCGGCGATGCTTGTGGTTCCGTTTTCCTGGGCATGTTGGACTGGTTGGTGAACTATTTTAGTGCTGGATGATGCTGTTGTTGGTGCTGGCGTTGGCTGAGGTTTTGTAGATGCTGGTTCTGAAAGGGCAAAAACAAATTACGAAAAATATTTATCTGTTTTGTATTTTATAAAAAAAGTTTTTAAAATTTAGTAAGCTCATCGGCCTAAGCTTAGGCCGGAACAAGTCTCATTTTCTTCTTTTGTCACAGTGCTCGTTGACTCGTCAAGGGGGGGGGACGATAAATAATAAATGCTTTTGATGAAAAAGTACCCAAACAATTAGGCAAAATTATTAAACTCATCGGACTTGTTAAGGAATTTTCTGAGCGACTCTAATTTTACCTTAAAAATTATAAATTTCCTGTAAAATTGATTTGTGTCCCCCCTCAAAATGGTGAATTCCAACCAAAATTTTCCGAGGGGGCGGTGACATAAGAGAAAATCGAAATGAAAATTCACTCTTTTGGCATAATTCAAAAAATAAGCAAATTCTAAAAAAAATCTGTGTGAAACCATTAAATTTAAACAAACCGTGATGTATTTACACCAAACATAACATGACCCTGACCGTGCCCTGAATTGAACATGGAAAAAAAAATCCTCTAAAGATGCAGCCGTCCGTTCATCACCACCGACACAATGTTCGCTGCGCGTTAATTATTCACTTCATCTTATTTGCCACAGCTGAGCTGGTCGACCGAATAACGACAACCTTCTTAGAGCGAATGTGTAAATTTTTGCATTCTCAATAGAATACATATATGTGGTTATAAGAAACAAGGGGAGCTCTGTAAACTACCATCGTTTCTCAAATCTTTGGCTGCAACTTACATTAGTAATTTATGAATTGTGAGATAATTATTAGCCGAGCAAAACTATACAATAAATAGATCAGCGAAAATGAATTAGGTATATATATTATATTCAAAAGAACTGTAAATATCTCTATCGAAACGAGCGACACAATTAGAGAGTCTTGCCCGGGATTTCCCGGGACAAAAATCCCGGGAAATCCCGGGATCTAAAAAATCCCGAATCCCGGGATATTTTTCCGAAATTCCCGAGATTTCCCGAAAATTTGAAAATGGCAAGACATCAGATTCTTTTTTGCACGGATGTGATTTCTGCTATAACTCAGTCAATTTTCAATCGATTCTTATAAGATTATGTACACATGTAGGCACCATTAGTACTATCAGTATACGAAAAATCAAGTCAATTGGTTGAAAATTGACTGAATTACAGCAAACAAAAAAATACCCGTACAAAAAAAAAAAAGAATCGGGTGACTGCTCACTCTAAATCTTTTAATCAATATTTCCATTTTTGCATTCGATTTAACACTATCTGTCAGGTCCAATGTCCATATTTTTCTAAGAAATTTTCGGTAGAATATCAAAAGGTGGATTCTGAGGATTTTTTCAGTCTATTTTTAGGTTGTTCTGGTAATATTCCTACAATGTATGGCCGTATTTCTTGCAAAATTTGTATTAGCAGCATTTGCTGAGAAATGTATTGATTTATTTATTTATTTATTTATTTATTTATTTATTTGGTTTTAATCAACAGGCTAGGTAAGCCCCAATGATTGTTTTTACTGAATTAAACTAATTTCATGATCCACTATAGACATACAAAACATTCGAAACAATTACACGATGAAACTAAACAAACATCGAAATGGTCATTTACGGTTCCCAGTAGTAGGTTTCGCTCTGGATAAACTCTCTAAACATCAGTCCGGTGGGCCAGGTAGATTCCGAAACAGCAACTTCTTTGTATCGCCAGCAAACTCCAACTTTGAATGATACGTAGCGTAATCCGGCATCGTTAATCCAATGAGGAACCAATCGTACAACATCGGGTGGATCACTTAGATTGAGATGTTTGGTCACCATAGCTGATATTTCTTCACATGATACGTGTTTAGCCACTTTCGTAAAGAAAATCCAAAACTTGCGTCCTTCATTCGGAGATGCATATCGTTCGCTTGATCCTACTGATAGCTTAACTCTATCGGTCGGATCAGACGGCATTGTGCAACTGGTGTGTATTTTCAGCGTTGATGTAGGTGGAAGAGCAGTGCTTGTACCACTAACCGGTGCAGGAGGGCTATTAAATGATTGCTTCCCGGATAAAAAATTACCATTCATTACATGGTAAATATTATTAACATATGACTTTTTTTATTGTTCACAATAAAACACATAGTAGATATATTGTTACTTTTTACAATAGAAATCAAACCCATATAGTTCGTACAATAAGTGAACATTAGCTTTATTAGTGACCAATAGGACAGATCGATTAAGTGCTAGATTTGTAGTAATGAGTTGAATTTGTGTATGGTGAGAAGGTCAATTCTCCGTTTCTGCAATGAAATGGTGCAAAAAGTGTGGGTATTATGATTCCTTGCCTAATTTGATGTTGTTTGAGCAAAACTTTGGGCAACAGTATTGTTGTTTTCTCCATTTCTTGCGACATAAACAACATAGTAATCCAAAGTTTTGCTCAAACAGCATCACACGCTATGTCTGAACTAGCAGATTATAAAATTTGAATGTACATCGGATTTCTTTTCACCGAATGTCAGAATTCATGCTATATCATCATATGCAGAAAGTTTTGAAATATTTCATCGGGGAAATTTGGATTTTTTCACCTTTTTAGCTGTTTTTCATACAAATTTGCATGAAATTCTCATTTTCGGCCAATTTCTCTCCCATACAAAATGTATGGAAAAATTTTCACCGATAGAATATTTTTAAACCTTCTGCAAATGAAAATATAGCTTGAATGCTGATGTTTGGTGGAAAGAAATCCGATGTACATTCATTTTTTATAATCTGCTGGTTCAGACATAGCGTGCATCAAATTAGGCAAGGAATCATAATACCCACACTTTTTGCACCATTTCATTGCAGAAACGGCGAATTGACCTTCTCACCATACAAAAATTCAGCTCATTACTACAAATCTAGTACTTCACCGAACGTGCCCCATTGATTCAATTGTTTTTCAATAGTTCTATAATAATTTAAAGTTACTATCAGTAAAAATTAATTTAAGTTGTTTTTATATAGTTGCAAAAGTGCCTGCAAATTTCTCATGGACTTTTATTAAAAAGAGTTTGTTTCTCAATTACACTTATAAACAATTCGTAACAAATAAATAAAAATAAATATTATTGTTGCTTGGATCATGTTTGTATAATCAAATACAAAATCACTTGACATATTTTTTTTATAGTTTTCGTTTTAAATTTGAGTACAGTAGATGTTTCGGTTATCGAATGTTATTCGCTAAAACTTCAACGACTGACAGACGTCAAGCCGTGTTGGCAGAGGAAGCTCTCAATGAATAACTGAGGAAGTACTTATAGAAAACTAGCTGAAAAGCAGGTTTTAGCCAAGTGAGGACGTTACGACAAGAAAAAGATGAACAATGATTTTTAATGTTTTCCAATAAATTAAAGGAATCTAGTAAATAGTAAACTGCCATTGGTAACAATACAAATACAATTTGTTTAATGGGGTCAATTGTGTTGGCAGAAAGCAACGGTCACCCCTACTTTCGACCAGATGACCGAACCCCTTTCAGTGGATCTGGCAACACCACACTGAGGCAAAAATACTTAGGAATTTAATAAGTCGCAACTTATGAACGGACGATTTTTCTGCTTCATTACTAACTTATTTATTTTATAGTTTTTGCGAATGCGTTACATATCTACAACTTATGATTGACATAAGAAACATGGTTGTGAAAAAGCCATAATTGAAATCCATGAAAATCTTCACAATGAGGGTATGGATTCCAGCTAATTGCGTCTTAGACATACAAGCATTACTCACAGATCAGTTTTGGAGCATACGGACACTCGAAATCAGAATGAATTTAATTTAAGTGCCATAAATTCCATCAAATCAGCAACAACAATGGAATTATACGTAAGTGACACGATCGATTCCTCTTAATTGATCCTAGTGTTGTTTATAAAAGTGACAAGAAGCAAGTTCGACTACATTCTATGGTGAAAACAAACCATGAAAACTTACATTCTTAAATGAAAATACAGTCGAATACGCTCCTTGTCCCTTTATTTCAAGTGAACGATGAAGAGAAATCGATCATTTTACTTACGCGGTAATTTAAGACACATGACATGAGTTAAAGCAGAATTATTTCATCAAAAAAACCATACTATATAAATACGGATATCATTTTGCTTACGACATGACAATCATAACTACCGATATTGATTTCTATAAGTCTTGATTGTTGATTTCAATAATTGCAAACATACGATAGTTATAATTTTTATCCAATGATGTTCCTAAGCAAAACTTATGATTTTGTTAAGTAACTGGACATAAAATTTTTCTCTCTCAATCTTAAGTGAAATTAATGACTTTCAACAATAATCGTAGTGTCACCAAATCTTATGGGGATCTTATGTTCTTCCTAAGTTTTTTTGCCTCAGTGCAGTGTATTTTGACGTTTCTCTTTTATGTATTATAAGAACAAAATGTTTGTCAACAGAGTTTATTTTTAGTTCAATAACAATATATTATGTGTTCGGCACGTTCGTAATTTCTCTCCGCGATATTTCCGAGTTTCCCTGGTAATTTTGCGATTTCGTAACGTTGTTCCGCTGCGCTCCTGTTTACTCCGTTCAACAAATTGATCCGATGTTAAAATAAATATGCAATAATATTTGTTGTTATGTAAACAGATTTCGCTTTTCAAAAATAAAAGAATTCATATTTCTCGGTAACATTTTTCTTCATTTACATATACTAATGGCCACATGAATTGTGGACTATTTATGGTATGGATCATACGACCTGAGGTCTGACTTGTGATATTTGGCAGTTATTTGAAAAGATTGATGATAGATCTTATCAACAACTGCCAAGTAACACATTCCAGACAGACATCAGAGTGTTTGACTCTTATCATAAAATGTGCATATCATTCTGGCGGCCGTTAGTGCTCGTAAATGCTGGAATAAATGTTAGCGGGAAATATAAATTCTATGGATTTTCAAAAGCGAAAACTGCTTACAACTAACAACAAATATTATTGTATTTTTATTGTAACAACGATTAATTTGACGCCATTCAATTAATTGTATTTGTATTGTAAGAACAATGAAAAAACATTAAGATATATTGTTTTCTTTTGAAAATTGCCCTAAAAATATCTCATAAAAACACAATACATTCTATTGTTTTTCGCGAAAAAGTGTATGAAAATTTTCTCAAAATTTTATGGTTAAGATACATAACGACCACCATTTTTTATTGTAAAAGTGCCATTTACCATTCGCCGAATGGTATAGGACAATAGGGGGGATGGTGAGTGTAGTGTGCAAATTACAATACGTTTAATTGTGAATGATTTTCGAAAAAATGGTGTTGTAACGATAAAATTCATCGTATTTTTATGATATTTTTTATCAGGGTTGAGATCGTTGACATATTTTTTTATTTCCGCAAATTCCGTTTGTAGATGGCTCACAGCGAATTCTAAGCAATTTTTGGCTGAGAGGTCTTCTTTTGGCTTCTCTATATTTTTCCTTTTGTTTGCCACTTCTGTCATTGATTCACGAACTCCAGGCAAACAAGTTTCACAGATCCAGAAAACATGTTCATCTTCCCTGCAGTGCCGCAAATTGTACACATTCATCGACGTGCATCTCAAATGGTATTTATTGGTACGACAACAATCACACTGGACTTTTTCTTCCAATGCACGAATAGGTTGTTTGCATTTTGTACATCCGTAGCTCATTGTTGTTGATAGCGATGCCTCACAAGTAATCGAAATTAATATCGACTTTTTTCAGGAATCCGTTGACTAAACAAGTGTGGTGCGCGAGGACGTGTTTGTTTTTCTGTCACGGTTTTTCTCTTATCCGTGAAAATTGAATTCGACTAAAAAAAAAGTTTCCCTATTTTTCCAGTGAATTTTAACTATTCATTATTAAAACGTAGTGCTTTTAGTGGTTTCCAGTGTGAATAGAAGTTCATTGCCGAAATAGAAGAACATTGCCGACATATTCTCCAGGAGCACCATAGGCCAACGTTTCTAAAAGGATTGGCGGAACCACGCCCCTCTTCCACATCTGGACGGACTTCTTCAGGTGGAAAGATCTCATTGGGAGTTCGGCGTTGAAGACTAAGAGCATCATCAGGACCAGTAAATTCGGTGAGATCTTTTCATGACCAATTAAGTGAAATTTGTGCATATTTCCATGGCATCTCGCGGCTCGTTCTTATCGGAAGCCCCCAAACTTTGATTTATTGATGACCACTTTTATACCCAAAGCAATATTGCGAATCTTTTCTGAAATCCGCATACCGGCCAACAACTTGTGCGCCGACAGCCCATGCGCCGGGTTGTGCGCCATACAAAATGTAAATAAACAAGTGTCAAAATGGTTCGCGCCAAGAGCTCTCTCTCTCTCTCTTAGGGTTCGGTTCCATTTTTTGTCAAAAACATTGAACTTCCTTATGTCTGGAAATAATGTACAACAAAGACAATTATTGACGGTAACAACGCTTTTACTTCATTAAACCACTGAATAATAGTGATTTGGCTAGTGAAAAACTTGGCGCATAGGCAATCGGCGCGCAAATTGTGCGCTGGTGTGCGGATTTGAGTTAATCGTCGCAAAGTGCCCAACACACATTATACCCTGGCGCGCAACCTAGAGGTCGAAGAGAAACTGGTCGAAATGCTAAAAATTCTCGAGAAGCTTAATAGAAGAGGAAAAACAATTTCATATTGAAAATACGTATAGCTTAAAACAGCGGATGGCTTAGAGCAATGCACCATTTTATTTTGTGTACATTTTATGTAATGTAGGAACAATTTGTGAGTGTCGCCGCTGTACTCTGCTGCTTAGTGTCATGTCTTCCATTATCACATCGAGTAATAGAAGATAATGTTTAGTACTCGTTACCATATGGATATTAAGAAGATAATCAGTATTGCAACCAGATATTTCTCTTAACTGACACAAAGTCTAAAATTTATGTTGCTAATGTATTTATTCTACTGTTATATCTTTGTGGTATAATGACATTTATTTTATATTTTTCATATACTTAATCTACTTTCTCTTTCAGGACGACACAGGTAAATTTATACAATACTGTTCTAATCCCATTTATCATACATTACATTTCATATGCAAAAATCGGAGCGTTTGGTACGGTATGTCCACGCATCCCTCCTCCCCTGTAGATTCAAGAATTGTTTCGATGCTTAATGTTACGGATTACTGGTATACTTGTATTCGAGACAATTCGAAGAATCAGCTTTGCGGTAAACACAACGCAGTAGGCCTGGCCGCTTTGATGCTTGTATCATATTTCTGATATGCTACAAGTTTCAATATTGACAAGAAAAATAATTGGGCATAATCTAACCCAATTATTTTCCAGGATGCTTTCTCGTACTGGCTGCGTTTGTGTTAGATTAGATTAGATTAGAATCCGTTGACTAAACAAGTGTATTTTATATTATTCACACTCTACGTACAATTCTACATCTCCGGCAAGCACAAAAATCAGTTTTGGAGATTCAAAAATCACAGAACAAAACCAAAATCAGAACAGCATTTAACAAGCGATGATCTCGTAACAGGCGCACACACACTATGTTGAATATACTCAAATACTGGCCTAATTTCTTCATAAAATCGGATGCTAGATGAAACAAGAGTCCTAAAGTACAACATACATTTTTTAAGAAGTTTCTAGAGAAATCAATTAAGGATAATGTATTGATGTTTGTAGGATATGAGGAATTACTTGTTGCATTTCCAACAGAATTATGACATAAAGTTGACCAAATAAATCTTGGTGGGACTTTTTGGAAGCTTATAATCAAGAAAATTGGTAAATAATTTCTAACGGAGCATCTACAGGACTTTATTTTGTAATCTCTTGAATATTTTTTGGCGATGTCGTGAAGTTTTTTTCGATGGAATTCCTTAAGAAAAGGGTCCTCAAAAGTCTGATCATGAATCAATCCAGAAGTTTTAAGAGGAGGTTTATAAGAAAGTACTAGTTTTTTCCAAACTTTTTGATCAAAATACCATTGGTAAGTAGAAATGGTTTATTTGCGACGAAAGTATTCAATTTAGTCGTTTAGAACGATTTTTATATATTAATGAAAAGTATTTTTGAAAGATATTTTACAACATTTTCTAAAGAACAATGGTGAAGTGAACGTTTTTGTTGTCGAAAAAATTGTTTCAGATTTTTTTGTCATACATTTTTTTGGTTTTTGGAGAATTTGAATTTTTCCCGGGATCCCGGGAAATCCCGGGATTTAAAAAATAAAAATCCCGAATCCCGGGATTCCGTCTAAAAAACTTTCCCAACTTTGATCTTTGACATTTCGAATAGTTTGTTGGCATTAGTTACGCTTGGTTTTATATAGAGAGATCGCTGAATCTTTGTCATGGTGGTCAGCGAGAAGGCGCTACAAAGCCCGTAAGGCCTTTCTCCTATCTTTGGTAGCCTTTTTTGTCTCGGAGAACCACCAAGCTAAAGTTTCGCGGCCAGGGTATGGACTCGATTTCGGGATAGATGCTGCAGCTGCGTGCTGGATAGCACTCCGAAAGTCGTCAAAATTTATTTGTTCGGAAATGTCGAGACGTTCGTCAATGGCTGTTTGGAAGGTGTTTCAGTCTACCTGCTCGTACATCCGGCGAGGACGGCGGGATGTTTCCGGTGGGTTTTCGCAAAAGGAAATGGTGATGAGATGATGATCGCTCCCCAGTGGATCGTCGCTAACACTCCAGAGCAACCGATTGATAATAACTTGAACTGGCCAAAGAAACCTCAACGGTCGACTCCTGTTGACCTTTAGTATACGTAATGGAGCCATCGTTCAGGATTACCAGATCGATTGCTTTTACGATGTTTAACGGAGCTGCGTCTCGTTTGTTTATTTAAGGGCTTCCTCATGCGATGTGATGTCCGTTGATATCTCCGAGGATTAGCTTTGGTCCTTGTAAGGATTCCAGAACTTGTGACAATCGATTCTTCAGGTTTGGATTACCGCCGCATGGAAGATAAACACTAATAATCGATACGGGAAACGGATCATCGATTTTGACGGAGACTATGGGGAGATCTGTATTCAATTGGATCGTGGAAAACTTATCGGATTCTAATACTCCAATTATCGTTTTCCCAGTGTTCGGTTCATTTTGTCTTCAGTGGTTCGATGGACCTCTTAAATAGCCAAGATGATTGGTGAAAGGTTATGTAAGAGGCATTCCAGGTCGCTGAGGTTATTATGTAAACCATTCATATTCCATTGGACCGCAAAAGAAGTTTGCCTAGCGAAGCCAGTGCGATTTGTGTTATTGGGAATGCTGGCGCTTGTAGTGGCTGTTGTATTACCATTTGTTGAGACGGAAACGTTCGGCGAGCAGGGGATTCCGGTCATTCTTGTAGATGTCGTCACCGAAAGGATATTTGAAGAGGATGATGGTTGACTTTGATGGTGCGAAGCTGCCGTAGAAACTTGGGTAGATGATGTACTTCTATTTGAGTTCAGAGCTGCTAACCTGGCCGACCGCCTTGGTTGATTGTCTTGTCTTCCTCGAAGTCCTTTGACGGGGGATGGGTACGAGTACCCTTGTGCGTTCCGTTGACGACAGGTTGCATGTCTTGATTTTCACGCTGTCCTTAGGGGGATAGGCATTTCTGCCCTTGTGCGTCCCTCTTCCTCAGGCTCTCAGGATGACGAGGGTTATCCGCCAGTGGTGGTGTAGCTTCCGCACCGACGGGGCCTCGACTGTCCTGAAAGATTTCCGGGAAAAACGAGATGTCGTGTTTTTTTTATTCTTCAATCACTTAACCTAATTTACAGGTCCACTAGGGTCACGCAGTGCGATTCCAATGGATCACTAAAATAACTAAAACGGCCGCTATGAAATGAACAGATAGCGCCACCGTAGCCTTGTGTATTTGACGTAACTCGATTGCTGTCACTGTGTTACTGTCCATATACGGTGGCGCTTTTGTTTTGATGCGGTGAGTAGCGGAAAAGTTGGCTTCAATGATCCATTGGAAGCTGTACTAACACTAGCGCCTAAATGTATTCTATTCTCATTCTACTATATCGAACTGGTTGCCGCTGCGCTGCTTTCACTTCCTACCCTCACGCTTTGTCAGAATAAACAGATTATAAAAATCAAATGTAGGGTCTTCTGCCATTTGGGCAGGTGAACCTATTTTGGGCACTTGCCACTATAACTAAGTCAATTTCAAACCGATTGATTTAAAATTTTGTATAGAGTTAGGCACGTACAGTATCTATCTCTGTACAAAAGTTCAAATCAATCGGTTTGAAATTAACTTAGTTATAGCGGCAAGTGCCCAAAATAGGTACACCTGCCCAAATGGTACAATACCCTACATCAGGTTTTCTTTCCACTGAACAACAGAATTCATACTATTTTATTATATGCGGAAACTTATTCCTATACCTATTATGAGCACGAGGATGTTGATGTGTGGCTGTTTGTTGGTTGTTTCTTTTCCAGTTCGATTGGGGGTCTATTATGAGGTGCCGTTCGCCGATGTCCATGTATCCGGCTCCGTTTGAGCCATGGGCTCGGAAGAGGGTCAGTGTCAGCTGCTCTCAGGGGAGGGAAGAGCAACTTACGAAAGTGCCGGGATTGGGATCGAACCCATGACCATCTGCTTATGAAGCAAACGTGTGACCAATTTAGCCACGAACCCAGGGTGTCGTGGTTTTGACTGGCTGATTCTTTGTTGGAGGTCGTAGAATTTTCGTCGGAGTTTGTGGTGCCAGTAGACTCCTCTACTGTGATTAGATGTCTTTCATTGAGAGAACTAGGATCCATGATTGGGCTTCCAGCTGTGGTGCACTAAATCAGGCTGTTTGATGTTGGAGGAGAGTTCGACACTGGGTGTGTCGAAAATGTTTGGTTCATGCCATCGTCACCGCCCAAGGAGGAAACGTTGGCAAAATCACTATCCGGAGTGGATACTTTGATTTTCGGTAGTTCAATTTAATCATCGGAGTCGGTTAAAGAATGATCTCTTTTAGGTGTCCTCTCTGAGGAGTATTGGAGAAGTGGTACTGGACTGGTGTCGCTCAAATACATAGGGGTCGGTTGACATTCTCTCTGCTGCTTCTTATTTTTCTTAAGAGGAAATGGTTTTAATGCGGCTTCTATAGCCTGGTCTTGGTCCTGAGATAGTGATGTTTCGATAGCTGTTTGGGCGTCATGCGGTGGTGATTGATCGATTGGCTGATTTTCTCGTTGGACGATGGTTCGTAGGATGTGAACCTCCCGCTCTTTATGATTGAGCTGCTCTTCTAGTTTGGTGACCTTAGCAACAAGCTCCTCTATGGTACCGTGTTTGCGAACCAGTCCCATACGACTGTTGTTCTGCAAAGCGGTTTCAAGAGCCTGGATGCGTTCATCTTTCTTTCTCATATCTCTCATATCAACAATCTACAATCATATTATTGTTATCGGGACTTAGACTGAATTCAAGAGTCTCAATTCGTATGTCCTTCCTCTCCATCTCCTGCTGGAGCTGGTCCACCTTGGAGGATAGTTCTACGATTTGCTGATCTGTGTTTTGACAAGCTGTTTTGTCCACGCCCTTGCTCATAACGTCTCCTTGCCTGCGGGTAGGATATGCCAAGGTCGACACGAAGTCTTTAGATTTATTTCATTTTCCTTGCAGTAAATTGGGCATTTGCGACTCGATAAGGAGAGATTGTGCTTGTCACATCTCTTGCAGAATTTCTCTGCGGTGCAACGAATCTCCCTACTAACTGCATGGTCCTTAGAGCATGTTCCACAAGTTGGATGAGGTTGTTGGCAGCGTTTACTGGTGTGGCCGAAAGTCCAGCAATGGACTACCCGCTTGGCGCACACCCACATTTGATCAGCAGGAGTAAATCCATTTTATTTTGTATGGTGAAAAGCATCTAAACTTGAATTACTTGAAATAGAAAGCTTTTACTGAAAAAATATTTGGTAGGCTTAATAGTAGTTACCATTATTGTGCACAACCACTACTAAATATTTTTTCGAATAATGTATTCCACTTCGATAAATTTGCCTTTACCCAAGTAACCACAAGCATTATATCATTGCACGAATTAGACTGAATATCAACCTTTGCAATGCAAAATGCAGTAATTCCACACTTCTCATGCAATAATCCTTTAGATTGACATTATCAATGTATTGATGCATTACATTTTTTCTTTACATTAGGGTGCATTAAAAGGTGATATACGATAATTCAATAATTCAACACTGTAAAAACTGAATAAATGCAATGTACAAACTAGCAAAGGTTGCTCTAACAATACAATTATAAAAGCTTGACTCTAATGGTAAACAAATGAAATCAAAAAGAGTGAACAACTTTACGGTCAACTCAGGTTCCATGAATAAATGAGTGTGATTGATGTTCCTTATCAAGAGTACGTCAAACGGTTTTCTAGGTGTCCTACTTTTCGTCTAATTTTAATCAGCTAAAGGTCCAGAACACAAAAGTTATCTGGAAATTTAATTTAGAAATGGAATCAGTTTTAGGAAAGTGGCAAGTTGAGCGTCCCCTACTAAGTATTTTAGTGCTTCTGGAAAATGATGCAAAGGGGGCCTTAAACGCGATTACAGTTACAAGTAAATAGGTACATTTTTATGTCTTGTTGTAGGTAGTTTTTTTTTATTCCTGTTCGGGTCTGTCACTGCGACGAGTTTTTAGATCTATTGTGACATTACCCGTATCCTTAGTGTAGTGCATGTCGCATTACTCAATTGCCATTGAAGGGCAACAAAGTATCGATTTTGATACAGATTTTGTTTTGTTTTCTTAGAAATTTCTTTCTTATCGATAACAAAACAAGAGCACTGATAATTGGCCATGCATCGAAAACCTAGCATCACCCTTGTTTACCGCTTAAGGACAAGGTTGCAAAGAATCGAAAATGGCAGCAAGTATGGCAACCTATTCCCCGCACCACCCCCCCCACCACCCCTTGTCCACGATCTCCAACATCCCCAGAGGCCGCTCAGAAAATACAGCATTTTGTGCAACTAACCTGATTGGAAGTCCTTGCATATTGCTACTGGCAAGAGCACGTACGATAATCCTTCCGAAATTTCGATTGTTAAAATAATATTTAATCCAAATCTTCAGATTCTTGCCAAATTTCAAATCGCTCCAAATGTTGGTCTTCTTCTTGTCCGTTTTGTTTTTTCTTCACTGATTTTGAACACCGATATAAATTACCACTTTTGATACATTTCCGCACATTGAATCAGCCCATAAACTTGATCGATTGATGATAACACTATGTATTTTCACCCACTTCATTTATTTTAACTGCACAACCAAGATTTATTCAATTTTTTGCCGTAGAAATCGAAGTCAAAAATCAATCAAAACTGATTCCGATCGCGAGTGTACTATACTAGTATGTTTACGTAGTAGTGCTCACCGCCTTGCAGTGATGTCGACATAAATAATAAGGTACGCGATTGATTACTTTTTTGAACCTTGAATTTTGTGACACAAAATTACAAAAAAAAACGTCGAAACGATTATTATAATTGTTTAATACAGTTTAGCGAAAAATACATTTGTAAAATGTGAAACTTTGTTGAAAAAACTGCATTTTTGATCACCATCGCTTTTCACAAATAAAAAAAAAATCCCGCTACTAGCAACCCTGCTCTTACTGTTAGCGCTGTCAAAAAACGTAAACAGAATAGTTTTGTAATCAGTCCAATCGGTAGAATCGTGAAAATGCCTCGCGCATCAAGAACGCGGCGGGCCGCGATAATCCGCGAAAAGTGCAAAAAAGCGATAAGGAATTTGAAGGACCCCTTATCCTGGACCTACGAGGATCCATGGAACTCGGAATATATGAGAAACCCCGTAAGCGAGCCTGTAAGTACACCGCTTTTGGATGTCGATATTGTGCAGCCTTATCCGTTACTCGGCGACACAAGTGATGCAGCAAACGGCTGGGAGGAAGATGATGATTCGCTTTCGTTCACCAGCTTGGAGCTACCTACTGGTACGTATGCCAATCAAACCGTAAATAAATATTCAGTAATCTTTATTTTGTAATGATTTTTACAGTAGATCTACCAGTAGATGTTTCGTGTTCACCTCTACGCCTTTCAATCGACGAACTAATTCCGGTAGGTGTGCCAGGTGTACCCTGTGAGGACTCGTTATTCATCGTTCCAAGTAAGTATCTGTCGTTACATGTTGACCCTATGTAGTCTTATGATGTGTTGTGATTTTAGCTCTGGATGGTGCGACAGACGTGGATCAAAACAGGTGTACATCTGAGAACGCAGGCGGATCTCACAATAACCAGACAAGGATGAATGATCGACGAAACATGGACGCCAGCATGTTAGCAGGCAGTGTGATCGACCTGAACTGTGCAAGTGGAAGCACGTCGGCGCCCTCCTCAGGTAGGACATAATTGGAATAATGACCACCCATATAGTACGTCACGCTAAGAGGGGAAGAAGGAAGTATAAAAATGTGACAAGCAAATGTAGTTAGATCGGATAAAACCTTGTGAAAATTCCTTGTTTTAGCCTGACGTGCTCAATGAATGCTCTCTCATAGGTAATTTTATTTGATTAAAATATGATCAATTTTAGGTACGCAAGGTGCGGAGCATGCAATGGAAGAAGAACAAATTTTATCTCATCAACAACCTTTGGAGCGATACGATGACCACTACTCCTTCGACATGGTGGCAATGGGCATGAAGGCAGGATCGGAAACGTCTGGCAAACGTAAGTAGTTTAGAGTACAGGGTAAAGTGTAAGAAAATTAAATTGTGGTCCACGAACTACCACGTACGCTTCCTCAGGAGTCCAAATCTCATAAAGCATTAATTATTTTGAGTGTTCAGGGTTAACGCCCTGACCGTTTCGATTTGAATGTATGTGGAATTTAATGTTATTTGACTTCAACGACTACTAGCCAAAATCATATGAAACATTATCACTGAGTATTTTGGACGTTCAGTGTGAACACCATGAGCGTACCAATTTGGGTGTAAATGGGATTCCATGTAATGCGACTACCACGATCACCCTCTCAGTAATCAAAATCATATAAAATACTAGTTCTGAGTATTTTGGGCGATCAGTGTAAACACCCTGACCCTACTAATTTGGGTGTAAATGGGATTCGATGAAATGCTACTACCACGACCACCCTCTCAGTAGTCAAAATCATATAAAATACTAGTTCTGAGTATTTTGGGCGATCAGTGTGAACACCCTGACCGTACTAATTTGGGTGTAAATGGGATTCCATGTAATGCGACTACCACGACCACCCTCTCAGTAATCAAAATCATATAAAATACTAGTTCTGAGTATTTTGGGCAATCAGTGTAAACACCCTGACCCTACTAATTTGGGTGTAAATGGGATTCCATGTAATGCGACTACCATGACCACCCTCTCAGTAATCAAAATCATATAAAATACTAGTTCTGAGTATTTTGGGCGATCAGTGTGAACACCCTGACCCTACTAATTTGGGTGTAAATGGGATTCCATATAATGCGACTACCACGACCACCCTCTCAGTAATCAAAATCATATAAAATACTAGTTCTGAGTATTTTGGGCGATCAGTGTAAACACCCTGACCCTACTAATTTGGGTGTAAATGGGATTCCATGTAATGCGACTACCATGACCACCCTCTCAGTAATCAAAATCATATAAAATACTAGTTCTGAGTATTTTGGGCGATCAGTGTGAACACCCTGACCCTACTAATTTGGGTGTAAATGGGATTCCATATAATGCGACTACCACGACCACCCTCTCAGTCATCAAAATCATATAAAATACTAGTTCTGAGTATTTTGGGCGATCAGTGTGAACACCCTGACCCTACTAATTTGGGTGTAAATGGGATTCCATATAATGCGACTACCACGACCACCCTCTCAGTAATCAAAATCATATAAAATACTAGTTCTGAGTATTTTGGGCAATCAGTGTGAACACCCTGACCGTACTAATTTGGGTGTAAATGGGATTCCATGTAATGCGACTACCATGACCACCCTCTCAGTAATCAAAATCATATAAAATACTAGTTCTGAGTATTTTGGGCGATCAGTGTAAACACCCTGACCCTACTAATTTGGGTGTAAATGGGATTCCATGTAATGCGACTACCATGACCACCCTCTCAGTAATCAAAATCATATAAAATACTAGTTCTGAGTATTTTGGGCGATCAGTGTAAACACCCTGACCCTACTAATTTGGGTGTAAATGGGATTCCATGTAATGCGACTACCATGACCACCCTCTCAGTAATCAAAATCATATAAAATACTAGTTCTGAGTATTTTGGGCGATCAGTGTGAACACCCTGACCGTACTAATTTGGGTGTAAATGGGATTCCATGTAATGCGACTACCATGACCACCCTCTCAGTAATCAAAATCATATAAAATACTAGTTCTGAGTATTTTGGGCGATCAGTGTAAACACCCTGACCCTACTAATTTGGGTGTAAATGGGATTCCATGTAATGCGACTACCATGACCACCCTCTCAGTAATCAAAATCATATAAAATACTAGTTCTGAGTATTTTGGGCGATCAGTGTAAACACCCTGACCCTACTAATTTGGGTGTAAATGGGATTCCATGTAATGCGACTACCATGACCACCCTCTCAGTAATCAAAATCATATAAAATACTAGTTCTGAGTATTTTGGGCGATCAGTGTGAACACCCTGACCGTACTAATTTGGGTGTAAATGGGATTCCATGTAATGCGACTACCATGACCACCCTCTCAGTAATCAAAATCATATAAAATACTAGTTCTGAGTATTTTGGGCGATCAGTGTAAACACCCTGACCCTACTAATTTGGGTGTAAATGGGATTCCATGTAATGCGACTACCACGACCACCCTCTCAGTAATCAAAATCATATAAAATACTAGTTCTGAGTATTTTGGGCGATCAGTGTAAACACCCTGACCCTACTAATTTGGGTGTAAATGGGATTCCATGTAATGCGACTACCATGACCACCCTCTCAGTAATCAAAATCATATAAAATACTAGTTCTGAGTATTTTGGGCGATCAGTGTAAACACCCTGACCCTACTAATTTGGGTGTAAATGGGATTCCATGTAATGCGACTACCATGACCACCCTCTCAGTAATCAAAATCATATAAAATACTAGTTCTGAGTATTTTGGGCGATCAGTGTGAACACCCTGACCGTACTAATTTGGGTGTAAATGGGATTCCATGTAATGCGACTACCACGACCACCCTCTCAGTAATCAAAATCATATAAAATACTAGTTCTGAGTATTTTGGGCGATCAGTGTGAACACCCTGACCCTACTAATTTGGGTGTAAATGGGATTCCATATAATGCGACTACCACGACCACCCTCTCAGTCATCAAAATCATATAAAATACTAGTTCTGAGTATTTTGGGCGATCAGTGTAAACACCCTGACCCTACTAATTTGGGTGTAAATGGGATTCCATGTAATGCGACTACCATGACCACCCTCTCAGTAATCAAAATCATATAAAATACTAGTTCTGAGTATTTTGGGCGATCAGTGTAAACACCCTGACCCTACTAATTTGGGTGTAAATGGGATTCGATGAAATGCTACTACCACGACCACCCTCTCAGTAGTCAAAATCATATAAAATACTAGTTCTGAGTATTTTGGGCAATCAGTGTGAACACCCTGACCGTACTAATTTGGGTGTAAATGGGATTCCATGTAATGCGACTACCATGACCACCCTCTCAGTAATCAAAATCATATAAAATACTAGTTCTGAGTATTTTGGGCGATCAGTGTAAACACCCTGACCCTACTAATTTGGGTGTAAATGGGATTCCATATAATGCGACTACCACGACCACCCTCTCAGTAATCAAAATCATATAAAATACTAGTTCTGAGTATTTTGGGCGATCAGTGTGAACACCCTGACCGTACTAATTTGGGTGTAAATGGGATTCCATGTAATGCGACTACCATGACCACCCTCTCAGTAATCAAAATCATATAAAATACTAGTTCTGAGTATTTTGGGCAATCAGTGTGAACACCCTGACCGTACTAATTTGGGTGTAAATGGGATTCGATGAAATGCTACTACCATGACCACCCTCTCAGTAATCAAAATCATATAAAATACTAGTTCTGAGTATTTTGGGCGTTCTTATAAAACAGTATCTTTGAGTACTTTAGATATCGGGTACTTTTGATTGATTTTATTTTTTTTTTCATTTCAATGCATATGTTATATTATGTTACACAAGTTTTTTTTATAGGAAACTTTTTGTTTTATTTAATTCAAATGTGATTAAATTATTCGTTAGTTCCAGTTTGTTTTCGAAGATCGGGTTTTGAATATAGTATACCACATTTAGTTCACTACTGGACTGCGAACTGCGACATTATAAGTGCGAAAACGTAAATAAAAGTGCGCGATTGCATCAAATCAGGTTGATTTCTTCGGCGCACTATTTCTTCAATCTATGGAGAACAAGTGCTCTGAAGACACCGAGTTGATTTGATGCAATCGCGCACTTTTATTAGCGTTTTCGCACTCGTGAAAACTAGTGCGATAGTCCAGTGGTGAACTAAATGCGCTATAACCAAGAATTGATTATTATCCTGTTTTTTTTTTACTATAGGATCAGATGTTGAAAGCTCAATGAGCGATGATCTTCGTGGCCATTGCTCTGAACAGCCACCAACAGGTACCCCCGATCCTGATGAACAATTCGAATATAAAGGTATACGACTAACCAAATCGAAAACAAAAATCATTGAAATTCCTGCTCTTGTCGCTGGACAAATGATTGATCAAAAGCTAGATTGTTACTGCGCTGCTTGCATAAAGTGGGCTGCATATCGGAGTTCAGCAAGCATATCTCAAGGCGAGGAACTAAAACATTCATCTGAAACAAGCACTGAAACTCCAGTAGCTGAAAGAATGACCCAAATTTATCGCTGTTTTGGTTCATTACGACCAAGGAAAAAGGTTATTGAGCGGCTCGGGTGTTTTGTGCCAAAATGCAAACGGAAGCGTGGATTGACCAAAAAAGTTGTCAAGAAGAGGTAAATATTGTGTGTGTGACTTTCGTGTAATGTAGATGTGCCTTTAAGGTTGAAGGATTCTTCATTGACCTCTTCAAACC
Organism: Aedes albopictus; assembly: GCF_035046485.1. Classification (NCBI taxonomy): domain Eukaryota; kingdom Metazoa; phylum Arthropoda; class Insecta; order Diptera; family Culicidae; genus Aedes; species Aedes albopictus. Next base: position 19,370 of record NW_026917019.1, read on the forward strand.
TCCCCCCCCCCCCTTGTGCACGGGCTTGCCACTGCGGAAATAACAGATTTGAACGAGAAAACTACTTTCGAATTTTCGATGATAACAGTTATATCAGAGACGAATCTTCCAACCTTAATGACTAGAATGGTTGCATATTTGGGCATATTGGATATTTAGAAAATATCGAACTTTCAAGTATTACTAGTTTTTTAGCAAAAAAAAATTGTTCCTAATATTAGAGCATCCTAAATTCTATTAACTTAGAAAAAATGCCCCATTATTTTGTAAGTCCCTTGTATCCCTATCTCTCGATGTTCAGTACTTTCACCCCTGTAGGATTATTGTAAGTTGAGGAAGTTTTATTTTTTTTGTTTCAAGGGTTCAGGTAATAGATGCCGATGAATATACAAAAACGGAATTGTTTCAAGAGGATCTCATTCAAGGACGTCGAATAGTTGACTATGAATATTTCATTAAGTGGATCACAATGGCCCAGGCTGTACATTCGCAAAAGTGCAAAGGTCTGTTGTGTCCGTATAAAGAAAGTTTTAAATCTATGGTCTCCACGTTATTCTTGAAATGTAATGTGTGTGATGTCATCGTGTGTGGATATTCGGAAAAACCTAGCTCAAAAAAGAGACTAAGGTTTTGCCTTGACTGGGGAATTCTCTGCAGCGGTGGAACATTTACAATGGCAGAAGAGCTTTTTTCCTTTCTCAACATGCCGTTTACATCCAAAAACTCGTTCATTAGGGATGAGACCTCTATGGATGGAGTAATTGAAGCAGCGCTCGAACAATCCATGAATAATGCCATCGAAGAAGAGAAAACGGCAGTTAGTAAGGAACTTGAACAGCATGGTTTAGTACCTAACCAACAAGAAATGGTTGAGTCATGTGCGGCTTTGGATGGCTCCTGGGGCCAACGAAGTAACGGTCACCGATATAATTCGGCATCTGGATGTGCAGCAATAATGGGTGTCAGATCCAAGAAGGTTTGCTACGTGGGGGTCCGAAATAAAAGATGCTTTGCATGTTCTCTGAATGTACGCCGAGCTATGAATAAAAAAGAAATACGGAACCATAAGTGTTATCGTAACTATAAAGGGGCTTCCGGAGGCATGGAACCTGATATAATAATCGAAGGATTTGAAAAACTACACAAAAAAGGAATAAAGTTTACTACCGTGGTAACAGACGGAGATTCCACAACCGTTGCGCGACTGAAAAATAAATGCAAATACGGTTCTGAAATTCGCCAACAACTCTGTTGCAACCATGCGATGAAAAGCCTTGGAAAGCGTCTTAGAGAAGTGAGTATTTCATTTGAAACACAATAATAAAGCAATTCAGATATGAAAAAAAAATAAGGGGATTCACTAAACAACGTAAACCGCTGTGTGTGTCAATATTAACCTGCATAGGGTAGTGCACGTATTTTGGCCCAGGGCAGGTATTTTGGCACACCTTGGGAATTTTATCATATAATCTCTACAAAATCGCAGCAAATTATTATTTGAATCTTGGCAAACTATTAATGGAAGTTCCAATAAAAAATTGCCAATTTGTAGAGAATATATGATAAAATTAATAAAATGCCCAAGGTGGGCCAAAATACCTGCCCCTGGCCAAAAACATCGCGATCATGTGGCGCTCTTACAAGAGATAGACAAACTGATCGGGACACGCAAAGTTTTCTCATGTTGTTGACGACGATGAATTGAAGAAAGTAATGGTATGCATATTTTTTTTCTTCGTATTAATAATTTCACATTAAGGCAAACGTTTTTAAAACCTCATTATATAAGTCATAAATGATCAAAATTTCATTGCATTCGGCCCATTGAATCAGGAGATATACATTTGTTGTCTAAAAACAGTCTAAAAATAGTCTTTTACGAGAACGGTTCTAGCTTCGTGAAAGATTAACCAATCGAGCTTTAATTTGTACCAATGATGCACATATAACAGGTTGCCAAACAGTCAAAATTTGGAAATTTTTGATGCACTCTATGAAAAGTTACAGCATGTTGAACTTTTTTTGTGAGCGTAAAAAAAGTTGCCTTTCCCAAACATTTTGGCCACCTCCTGTGACAGTTGGCTATAGTATAATTATGCCTTTTTCTAGAACCTTCATAACTTCGTGAGGAATAGCCCGATTTTCTTCCAAATTTGGACCACTAAAACACAACTAGTTGATCAACTTACTGTGAAAATTTGGGAATATTTGATGGACTTTTCGAAAAGTTATATTTAGCTAGTTGACCATTTTTTGAAAAGTGAAATTTTGCCTGTCCCGATCATTTTTTCTATCCCCTGTAGATTATTCCATTTACAATTTCCATAAAACATTTTGATATGCAGAAAATGGATCAATGAAGCAAACTTTTCTCGGAGCTCTTGCCACATCAAAACAAAGGATCCACCATATATTGTGACAGTAGTCGAGTTTTGTCAAACACACAAGGCTACAGTGGCGCTATCTGTTCATTTCATAGTTATTTTAATGATCCATTATAACTTACGCAGCGCTTTACACTTCTTGGTAAATTTCCCAATTATAATATAAACCTATAATAATCAAATTGCTTTTTTTACTATTGTCAGATTTAAGAAAGTTGTTTTTTTATTTACAGATAAAATGTCCGAAACAATTTTCTGATATTGTATCAAAGTCAATTGAACGCATAACACGAGGAATTCGATCAGCTATTAAGCATTGTGCCGAAGAGACAAACGGTCAAGATATCGAGGGTTTGAGACACGATATAAGGAATGCCCCCTTCCACGCCTTCGGTTCTCACGATGATTGCCGATCGTATTTTTGTACAAACAAAGAGAATGTCGCTGATTCTCGCGGGATAATATCTGATTTGAAATGCGCTGGAATATGGGATAAGATCATGTTGGCTGTAGAAAAAACTGCCGCTAAAGCCGAGTTTTTTAGCGAAAATCAAACTAGTAACTTGTAAGTCGTTATAGAACAACATAGGGTGACATTGGGTATTATCAGCAGGTTTGTTCCCTTCGTCATGAGAGGTTTTTGTCGACCGAATCACCTGAAACTTGGTCGTGTAATTCGGCTTGGTTGTGAAGGATTTGAGGTCAACTTTGAGTTCAATAGGTCTCAGAAACACCCCATGACGAAAAGAACAAAACGACCGAAAATATCCAAGTTCCACTAGCTGGTATAGTGTTATGACTGTTTTTTTTTTCACTAGGGTTGAAAACTTGTACTGTAGGCTGAGTAAGTACAATGTGGGCAAGCGGATCGATACAATGAGCAGGGGCTCATATCAGAGGAGAGTGTATATAACAGTACTTCAACATAATGAAGGTTACAAGTGGCACGACAGATCTATGTTCGAGTATACCGGAGAGAATCCTGGATACTGGCTTCGTCGTTTGTTCCAACGGAAAACTGCTTCATTTTTGTATACTAAAAAAATGCAGAACAGTTCAGGCTTTGTGAGGCGGAAACCAGTGCCATATGACGAAATAGAGAAAGATTATGGAGTTGATGCAGTAGAAGCTTCTGAGCAAGAGATGAACATAATTGTTGACGCTTCAAGCATGAAGCGAATGTATGAGGTATTTTATTGCATACTTTTATTGACTTTTTCTAACATCTAAGAAATTTTATTTAATGTTTCAGCCGAGCGAGTCTACTAAACAGTTATTGAAAAAGGACGTAACTATGTCACAAATGGAGGAGTTTGCATTTGGGCGTATATTGTCTAAATATGTTCCGGAAATAATAAATTCAAGGGAATCTACGAAGCAGAAAAAGTGCGATTTCATTCTCCAAACAACAAATACGTGGAATTATCTCAAGACGAATCGTCCGATCATCAGTCTTATTCTGCGTTCTTTGAAAGATCGACATTCGATTGTGATGGGCGGAAACAGAATATACATTGATTCATGCCACAATTTTCTCTGCTGTGTGCCAGATGGTAATTTTATGTTCATGTTAATTCACGCGCATCTTTCCAACTTAACTTAAGTAACTAAGCAAGGGTGACAAAGGGTATTATCGGCAGGTTTGTTCTCGTCATGGGGGGTTTTTGTGGGTAAAATTGCCTGAAATTTGGGCATATAACTCAGTTTGGTTGGGAAGGATTTGAGGCCAACTTTGAGATTAAAAGGTTTCAAAAACCCCCCATGACGAAGAGAACAAAACTGCCGAAAATACGTAAGTTCCCCTATCTTCTCAATTTCCTTTATTTTTTGAACATTACACTCGATTTTATTTTGCACGGGTCGTTTTTCTGCCATAACTAAGTCAATTTTCAACCAATTGACTTGATTTTCCATACCTATACGGATAATACTAGCCGTGTCGCACTGTGTATACATTTTCATGCCTCTTTCTACTTCTTCTTTGTGGCTCGATGTTCACATTGGATCTTGGTCTGCCATTGCCACTTAGTGTTCTCAGAGCACTTCCACAGTTATTAATTGAAGGGCTTTCTTTGCCTGCCATTACATGAATTTGTGGATTGGCGATCCACAGCTATGGCCTAAAGTCGGCTCATGCAAAAAAAAATCATTTGTAAATACATACATAAATACAGTGAAAATACATAGTGCACGTTTTATTGAAGCGTTGTGATACATAATTAAAAATGAAAGTAGGAAAAAATATTCTCTGAAATTTGTATTAGTCGTGAATAGTTGCGCGAGAATTGTTAAAAATATATTTATGGAATGATGTTTAACTTCAATTTTGTATTTATAGCTGTATCTGACGATGGTTCAACGCTGCTGTTGATAAAAAGAAATCATCGGAAAGCAACAAAAGAAGCCGTGCGCAAAACTAAAGGAAAAAAACCGATGGTTGACAGGGCTACGTTTATTGAAGCACAGGCAATGATGCACATATGTGATGCGACGAAATGTGTGGTCGTTATGCTCGATTCCAATCACCAGACTGATTATCTTTTACATGAGCTTGCTTACGATGACACGTTTTTCAAAGCACGCCTCATTGCTAAGATCACAGAATTCTTCGAAACCTTCATATCAGTAAAGGTTTCGGCTAATGAATTGAATGTAAAGATTTGATTAGGATTAAGATTAAGATTTGATCGATTAAGAATAAAGAGTATAAATAACCCGAGTAATACATATTTATTCCCTCTCAATTATGACGTAAACATATTCCTTCACTTTTGTTTTAAACTACTATCTGCAATACCCAAGCTAATAACTATACCGTCCCGTTACTTCAGCATGGTACATAAATATAAGCATTGGAAAACTAAATGATAACAAAAGTTACAAGATCATTTAGGTGGATTGATCACAGCTCTGATGTAAACACTGTTTTGACAGTTCTTTTTTTTATAAGTAGTCGTGAATGAAATTGTAACACTAATACAATCAATATATGTGAATAACGTTTTCGTTCACCAATACTACCAAAAATTTTGTAAACACTCAAGCAACCTTCACCTTAATACTCCCCAGTAAGAAGTTTAGAACCCGGATTTTAACATTAGCAGCAATACCATTCCAATAATGGAACATGTGTTCAATGATAAGGACTCTAGCATGTTCCTTGCGTACTAGCACTTTCCAGTCTTCGAAGAGTTAGTACATACATGGATCCCTAACTCAATTTGCTTTTCTTTGCATTGAGTTTAGCCTCATAGTGAGGTTTTTAACTATATGCAAAGTAAATTTAGTAAACTTAGTTTTATTCAAAAACTAGAAGTTACCACAACACCAGTAGCAAGAACAAAATACATATTACAATACCTTGAATTACCAGAACACAATTCCAAAATTGAAAAATAGGACGACACTAGATTTTGGTTTGGTAGATCTTTCACCACAACGCAACCCAAAAAGGTGATCTACACCAGGGTTGCCACTATATTTTAGAACTTATCTGGCAAGTCCGTAATTAAAAATCTGGCAAAATCTGGCACTATACATAGACTTGAAAATCCTCAAAATTGATCAAATTCTTACTGAATTTATAATTTTACTAATAAAACAGTGTCGTTTTTCAATAGTATTTGTTTTATTAGATTGGAAAGTCTTTAAAACAATCTATATAAAAATGCAGTGGTATACGTGGGACCGCGCACAACTTGCGAACGGATGGTCCGATTCGGGTCGTCTGAGTTTTGTTCTGTTTGTTTTCACCCAAGGAAGGTTTATGAGACAAAAAACATGCAAAAATTGAGAGTTTTTGAAAATTGCGTTTTCATACATTTTGAACAGGGACTTGGACTTGGCTTGGGACTTGAAACATCAAAAAACGCAGTAGGCAAGACAAAGTTTTCCGGGATCAGCTATTTTCATATATAGTATGACAAAAAACATTTACAGTAGTTTATCAAAATTATCTTCAATGTTAGTATTGTGTTCAATGTGCAAAATGTACATATAACTAAATCCTATTCATTGGAAAAAAAAACGAGCAATGGCAATCGATTTGAATGTGTAAGAAAGTTAACGAGTTGCCATCAAACAGATTCAGATAAAAGACGCAGACTTTTGAGTTGCCTAAAAATGCTAGGTCAATAAGAAATATTTTCAAAACATCAAGGAGGAATTTTGTTGATCAATAATCTGGCTTCAAATGAAAAATCTGGCAAAATTGATGGTTTCTCTTTTTGTCTTTTTGCCACCTGAAAATCTGGCAGTGCCAGATAAATCTGGCATAATGGCAACCCTGATCTACACACGCTACGGGCTCCGTTAAAGATCGAGCATATTTTAAACCCCCTCAACCATTCATTCCTCAGCACGGGTCGCCTAACACCTTGGATTGGGGTGGAGTTTTACCATTTTTATCTATATATTGCGATTTTTTTTTCGACTTAGACTTTGATGCAATAAATTTCGTCGCACTCATATTTCGCTTTCGATTTCGCTGTCAATCTCAGTCGCAGGGTTTTTCCAACTCGCCCGATAATGTGGCAGTTTTCGCCGGCCATCTCAATGTTTACCATTAAAGTCTTTTGTTCTCGGTCCACCAGCTGGTCATGTTTACACAACAAAACCAGCTGGTTCACCGATGTTTACGTTCATCCTTATTGTTCTCGGCTACCAGCTGTTTATGTTTTCATAACAAAATCAGCTGGTTTCGCCTGAATCGGGGAAAGAAGGCGAAAATGTGTCATAAATGTTAGGTTAGTACCATATTAGGGCGAGTTCAATTTCGTCGCCAAAGTCTGATTATTCGTAAAAAATCTATCTATATATATAAAAATGGATTTCCGTCTGTCTGTCTGTCTGTCTGTCTGTCTGTCTGTCGGTCTGTCTGTCTGTCTGTCTGTCTGTCTGTCTGACCGCTATGCATTCGGAAACTACTGAACCGATCGGTGTGAAATTTTGTATGTGGGTGCTGTTGGGACCGGGGAAGGTTCTTAGCTTGGTGCGGGACCTCTCCGGTCTTGGAACGGGGGGCTTCCATACAGATGACTTTGCGGGGGACGTCCCTATGAAGCCGTACGTCAAAAAACACAGTAGGCAGGCAGTACGACGTTTGCCGGGACAGCTAGTCTATATATATATATATATATATATATATATATATATATATATATATATATATATATATATATATATATATATATATATATATATATATATATATAAAAATGCAGTGGCATACGTGGGACCGCACATAACTTGCGAACGGATGGTCCGATTTGGGTCGTCTAAGTTTTGTTCTGTTAGTTTTCACCCAAAGAAGGTTTATGAGACAAAAAACATGGAAAAATTGAAAGTTTTTCGAAAATCGGGTTTTTGTGCATTTTAAACGGGGACTTGGACTTGACTAGGGACTTGAAACGTCAAAAAACGCAGTAGGCAAAACAAAGTTTGCCGGGTACAGCTAGTATCTAAGTAGATTTTCAAGCAGTAGTTTAGTCATGAACATGATTGAATTAGTTAAAGTTTGAGAAAGCCATAACAGTTCAACATTTCTTCCCAGTCGTAAACATCCTCCAAAACTTAGATAAATTAAATCCATATCTATCTGATTAGGTGTTCGGTGTATGAGCTTTTGATGTTTAATCATTTAATTGTAAAAACTTAGCGTAGAGGAATAGTACAAGGTTATTAAAATGAAATTAGTTTCGTAACATTTCGTATTTTGTCGAATATGAGAAAAAATAAATGAGGCCCGCGGGTGACACTTGATGTTTCAGTTTATCAAGTAAATCTGAAAAAATGTAAATATTACTAAGGTATTTCTTAATAAATAGTTACGTACAACACCATATTTTGGATAAGGCATAAAATAACCTTTTCAACATAGACTGCCTTAATTACAAGGTGCATTGGAAGAAGCCGTTAGGAACCATCGCAGAGGATTAATGTTAATTCCGGTATTTTGCACACATTAAACGAAATAAGAAAACTGGTCGGCGTAAAGTCCAATTGGACTAGGCGATTTTTTGGACAGGTAAAGATAAGCCAAGGAATCATAGTATTTCAAAAAATAATGCACGTGCTTTGATATCCCAATTTCTTGCAGGACATTTTCCCATAATCATTGAAAAACAGTTGGTCCGGTCTGATTTAAACCCGACCAACTGTGAATCTTACTACGATGCCCACGCTTTATGGTACGCTCGACCGCACTATCAGATAGTTCACATTTTCAGATTGTGACGTGTTAGCTTTTTTTTTCTGAAACCACGGTTAGTACATCTTCTTTCGAGTCGAGACTGCTGCTTATCAACAAAAAATGTATTTAACGCACGAATACGGACATTCAGCCGGACCCCGGGTTCGATTCCCGTTCTGGTCGGGAAATTTTTTACGACTCCCTGGGCATGGTGTATCATTCCACTTGCCTCACAATATACAAATGCATGCAATGGCAGGCAAAGGAAGCCCTTCAAATAATAACTGTGGAAGTGCTCAAAGAACACTAAGTTGAAGCGAGGCAGGCCAAGTCTCAGTGGGGCGTAGAGCCATATAGAAGAAGAAGAAGAAGAAGACGGACATTCCGGAAAAAAATCTAACACGTGTTCAGAAAACGGGTACCGTAATAGCTAACATAACGGTCATAGCAATCTGGTTGTTACGTCAACTTATCCGTGTAATCATTCATCAAAACGACTGAATGGTCGCATAAACTGACGTACACGTTTTAAATATGGAAAAATTACATGAAACATCTTACAATCATTGCGGCTCAGTTTTTGTAGCTGTAATTCACGAAACTGACAGATTATTTCATTCAAATAGTCGGTGCATATGTAAATCCGGAAAAAATCTATAAAATCGTGTTTTCCCATCAGAGCAGACGTTGGTGGTTACATCGACTATGCGAATATGGGCAGTGAATCAGAAGCTGGTAAAGGCTTCCAGCAGAAGCTTGGAAAGCTTCCAGCAAAATCTGGGAAAGCTTTAAGCAAAAATTGGGAAAGTTTCCTACATACGCTGGGAAAGGCTGCCAGTAGAAGCTGGGAAAGCTTCCAGTAGAAGCTGGGAAAGCTTCCAGTAGAAGCTTGGAAAGCTTCCAGTAGAAGCTGGGAAAGCTTCCAGTAGAAGCTGGGAAAGCTTCCAGTAGAAGCTGGGAAAACTTGCAGTAGAAGCTGGGAAAGATTTCAGTACAAAATGTGTAAGCATCCAAAACAAGCTGAGAAAACTTCCAGCGCAAGCTGGTAAAGCTTTCCACATAAGCTGGAAAAGCTTCCAGCAGAAGCTGGTTAAGGCTTCTAGCAGAGACTTGGAATGTTTCTAATAGAAGCTGGGAAACTCCTAGTATAATATATAAAAATGAATTTCTGTCTGTCTGTCTGTCTGTCTGTCTGTCTGACCGCTATGCATTCGAAAACTACTAAACCGATCGGTGTGAAATTTTGTATGTGGATATTTCGGAGACCGGGGAAGGTTCTTAGCTTGGTGTGAGATCTCTCCGGTCTCTGGAACGGGGGGCTCCCATACAGATGACTTCGCCGGGGACGTCCCTATGGAGCTGTATGTCAAAAAACAAAGTAGGAAGGCAGTACGACGTTTGCCGGGACAGCTAGTATATATATAAAAATGGATTTCCGTCTGTCTGTCTGTCTGTCTGTCTGACCGCTATGCATTCGGAAACTACTACACCAAAACCTCCATTTAGGTAATGAGTCGGGACTGCCTAAATAGAATTTTTACCTAAATGGATTCATTACCTAAATGGATTCAGTTCATTACCTAAATGGAGTACAAGGTTGCAAAGAAAATTAACTAGGGAGAGTGACTCGAATAGGAGATTTAAAGATGATCATTCGGAGTTTCAGAGAACTTTCAAGGGAGTTTCTGGAGAGGAGGGGCTTCAGGGGCGTTTTCGGGGGTTTTGGAGGGTCTTAGATGAGAATTGTCATGCAAATGACTAGCTGGGCATGGAACACAAAAAACCCTGAAAAATTCCGCCAGACTGAAAAATTGTTGAATGTCGGGTCAATGTCTGGTAAATTTTTATCGTATGTTGGGCCACTGTTGGACCAACATCGAACAACTGTTTGATCTATGTTGGGTTTGGTGGCCAAAATAAAAACAGGTGAATGATAGGTTAATGTCGGGTATGACGTCATCAATCTTAAGTACTCCAACTGTTCTGCGCCCAACCAAATTCTATTTAGGTAACGTTACCTAAATGGAGGGACCTAAATAGATTTTACCTAAATGGATCCTACCTAAATGGAGGTTTGAGTGTAAACCGATCGGCGTGAAACTTTGTATGTGGGTACTTTTGGGGCCGGGGAAGGTTCTTAGCATAGTGTGAGACTCCTCCGGTCGCTGGAAAGGGGGACTCCCGAAGAAATGATCCGGAAATGAGCTGAGAGAGAAGCTCAACACGGTCGCAAACAAAACCAATCTAGAGTGCGGTGCTCCAGTGAGCTCAACAATTGTCAAATTTGAATGGGCAATACAATGTTTGCCAACGCGTAGGATCATCGTTATAGACCCTAAATTTCGGCCCCGGCTCTCTCGGCTCGATTTCAGAGGGAAACTGGCCTACCTGGTGGAGATCCGGACGCGTGAATTTCCCGTGCTTCGGTCCAAAATGGTCGGTTATCGACAGCCGGGTGCGGAACGAGCGGCTGAGATGGTGATGGCTTGGGCCTGAGGAGAAGTACCCGGGGTGGCCGGAAGGTGGAGATCAGGCCTACCTGGTGTATATCCGGACACGCGCTTTGACCTAAAATGCCCAGCTTTCCACTGCCGGATATAGGCGGGGATTCAGTCACGCGGCTTCGGCTTCGATAAACGAGGTGGCCGCGGTGGAGATGAGCACCAGCCGGGAGAAGGCCGGGGAAGGCAGGACACCAGAAGGGCAACACTGGCTCAGGGTTTTGTCCCGCTCGATGGACACTGGGTACCTAATTGAAGGGTCGAAACCACCGATCACGAGGCCGAAATACGACGGCAAAACATGGAGAAGGTGTCAGGCCATTCGGCCGAAGGTCATTAGGCCGAAGGCCATTCGGCCGAAGGTCATTAGGCCGAATGGTCATTAGGCCGAATGGTCATTAGGCCGAATGGTCATTAGGCCGAATGGTCATCAGACCGAATTCATTGGGTCTTCTTCTTCTTGCCGTTACGTCCCCACTGAGACAAAGCCTGCTTCTCAGCTTATTAACTGAGAGCTTCCTCTGCAAATGACCATTTTGCATGTGTGTATCGTGTGACAGGCACGAAGATACTTTATTGATGCTGAATCTACTGATATTTTACCCATGAATTTTTCCTTCTTTTAAATATAGGCTGTTCTTTCTAATATCATTGCTGAAATAGTTTTTGGCGCTGAAACTGCTGATATTCAATTCATAAATTTTTCCTTCTTTAAAACATAGGCTATTCTTTCTAGTTCCATTGTTAAACTAGTTTTTGTCAAAAATTGTTGGAAAAGGTAAACACAACGGCTAACTTTCAATTCGTCCTGATCACCATTCGGCCTAATGACCATTCGGCCTAATGACCATTCGGCCTAATGACCTTCGGCCTAATGACCTTCTGCCTAATGACCCAGCATTAGGGTGGCCCACACTTATATGAAAATCAAAAATTTCGAAAAATACCAAGTCTTACCTCCTAAATCAGTAGTTTTGGACTCCCAGAAGCTACGTTCAAAAATTGAGCAAAATCGGTTGAGCCTAAGGGGGCGCTCAAAACGCTTGAAGTTTGTATGGCAAAACTTGGCCAAATGTATGCAGAAATTTTAAGTTTTCGAATTTTGCCGCTAGGTGGCGCTGTAAGCGTTCAATATTCAAACCCTTTGGTATTATTGTAGGTGACTATATGCCAGAGAACTTTGTCGAAGACCGCGAAGTGATCCGACCCTTATACCCTAGGCAAAGTGAGGCAAAGTATTGAGATTTCATTATTGATATTATTCCTTTACATGTATGTATTGGAAAAATAATAATAAAGTTTATCCTCACTTTTCCTAGGGTATAACTTTTTTCACAGAAGTTGGATCACTTTGCGGTCTTCGACAAAGTTGTTTGACATATAGTCACCTACAGAAATACCAAAGGGTTTGATTATTGAGCGCTTACAGCGCCACCTAGCGGCAAAATTCGAAAACTTAAAATTTCTGCATACATTTGGCCAAGTTTTCCCATACAAACTTCAAGCGTTTTGAGCGCCCCCTTAGGCTCAATCGATTTTGCTCAAATTTTGAACGTAGCTTCTGGGAGTCCAAAACAACTGATTGAGGAGGTAAGACTTGGCATTTTTCGAAATTTTTGATTTTCATATAAGTGTGGGCCACCCTAATGTGAAACAAATACCAAGTCGTTTTGTCTCATTAGCTAAAATGTATGAATGTAACCGCATAACAGTCACACTGGAAATACACACTGGTGTCAAAGCGTAATATCAATCATATTTTGGTCTGATTATTTTTTTAACTATTCGTCAAGCACTCAAGAAGAGCTGTAGAAAATTTCATTGTAAAAGGATGAATTTTAAATTATTGACAAATTTTTGAAATTTCGTTTCGTCTCCATACTAGCGCATGTTGCAAACTTTAAACTCCATTTTCTCCAATGCCTACTTCTGTCGAATGTGACTGTTATGCAGTTATGGGCAGTGCGGGCATAACGCAAAACTAGAGAACCAATCGAGCAAATGGAACCAAATTCGACATGTGGAGGGTTTAGAAGGTAAGGTAGGAAATGTTTATATGGTGGCGTGATGTGTGAGATGCAACACTCCCCGCCCCCTCATTGAAAAAAGAGGAACTTATACAAATTAAACAAAAATTTCTGCATAACTTGAGAACCAATCAATCAAATTTGGCATGTCGAGAAAGCAAAAAAAATGTTTTCATGATGGCTTGAGACCGCTCCAAACTCCCTCACAAACAGGGGGTACCACAGAAACAGACGTTATTGCTAACATATGAAATGTGTGTAAACCCTTTCAACGGTCATTTCAATGAGAAAACCTAACTTGCAACCATTTAGAGATAGCGCAACGATCGCATTCATAGCGCTTGAGTGCAAATGACAGGCGCAAGCAGTCCATGTCAGATAGCAATTTGTTGTATAGATGGAAGCAGTGATCAAGGTATACGGTTTTACAGTTTTTACATACGTTTTGAGTCAAATTTTGTTCTAGGAAAAACATATATTATCTGTGAAACCACCAAACAAATAAAACGAACAATTCTGCATAACATGAGAATCAATCAATCAAATCGAACCAAATGTGACATATGGAGATATAAGGAAGCACAAATTGTGTATATTATCAAACAAACGGAACCAAATTTGGAATAGGGAGATTCAAGAGAGCAAAAAATATTTCATGATGACTTTGAGACCCTCCTCTTTTTGGAAAGGCTCCTATACAAACTAATCAAAACATTACTAAATATTATTAGAACAAATCAATCCCAATAGCAAGGCAAGCAATGTTTCAATGTTATCGTGAGATCCCTTCTTTTTTTTGGAATGCAAATAAAACAGAAACTTCTGCATATAATAGTTATTTATGTAACGAGTGGCAAAAAGTTGATTTTTTCAGCACGAGTCGTACATTTATCCAACGAGGCTTGCCGAGTTGGATAAATACGAAGAGTGCTGAAAAAATCGAGTTTTGCAACGAGTTCCATACAAAATTTTATGCAATGATTTTTTTCATAATGCAACCCATTTGAGTTGCATAATGTTCATAATGCAACTCAAATGAGTTGCATTATGAACATTATACAACTATTTTTCATTATGCAACTCATTTCAGTTGCATAATGAGCCAGTTCGGAAAAATTGGCCATTATGATATCAAAATGAGTTACATAAAATGTAAATTATGATACTGAATTGCATAAAGAAAATTAATCATGCAAATGGAATCAAATTATGGATGTGGTGAGTTTTGAAGGCAAGACATGTTTCAAAAGTTGTGTGCAACCCCTCTTCATTTCGTAGGACAGTCCTCGATTTGAAATAGAGAAATTGGCATAATTTGAGCATCAAAAAAAGCAAATGAATTGATTGATTTATCTTTATTTAAGAGACTTTCAGCCCTTGGCTAAAAGCAAATGAAACTAAATTCAGCATCTGAAGGTTTTTGAAGGCTAAAAATGTCCATAGTATCCATTCTTGGAAATGGATGCACAATATCCCGAATGAACATTAGGTAGAATGGCCATTGAACCAAAAGGTCATCAGGCGGAAAGATCATCATGCCCTCATTATCACCTGCTGCTTATACTGCTCAATCCATCTGAGATATTTCCTTCTTTTAGTAATAGGCTGTTCTTTCAAGTCAAACTTTTAAAATGTTTGCGGTCCAACTGCTGAAAATGAGAACAGCAATGTTTCCTTCTTTTAATCATAAGTTTTTCTTTCAAGTGGCAATATTGTGTTGATGGCAGTTGAACTGTTAACTCTATGGCAGATTTTTCCTTTTAAGTTAGGGGCTGTCCATTAATTACGTAAGGGAAATTTTACGATTTTTCGACACCCCCACCCCCCCTTGTAAGATTTTTTGTATGAGAACCTAATTATTGTTGTATGGCGCGTAAGATTTCTCAAACCCCCCCCCCCTCCCCCCATAAACCCTTACGTAATTAATGGACAGCCCCTTACGCTGATAGTGAGTTGATTAGCCACCAAACTGCATAGTTCATCTGAGATTTTTTTCTTCTTTTAAAAATACACTGTATTACACTATTACAAAAGAGTGGACCTTCGCATAAAAAATCAACAAAAACTTATAATAATTAGGGAAGATAAAACACGAACTTTCTTACTCAATCAAGAAGTATGTTCCAATAGAAGTTCGAACTTATTATTAGTCGAATGAAATGATAAACAAGATAATTCAAGCATAACTTTTCAATCCGACGTAACTCGAGAATGTAAACAAATCCGGGTTTACTGCTGCATGCATGATTCATAAAGCAAATTGAAGAATCCACATCACTGTTTGATGATTTATTGCTTAATTTGTTTAACTAAGTATATTTTTCGAAACGACGTATCTAACTATTTTGATGTTTACAACTTTACTGATAGATACACCGTTTTGATATATGAGAAAACCAAACGACGTATCTAGCCAAAATCAAAAGTAACAGATACACCAAACTGGCACCATACAAAAGCGACGTATCTGGCATGACGTATCTCGAACCAACCCGGTGTATGTGTATTTTTGTCAAAATTCATTGTAAAAATGATATGGAATGAGTAGGTTTTGTTCCTTACCTAGTGCGTGCAATATCCCTGGTGATGTTAAGCACGAAAAAACTTATGAAAAGTCTTTTCATAAAAAACTATTTTAGTGAAATGGTCGTCAACATTGACCATGAATTTACTCAGATTAGTGAAAAAGTTAGATACGTCGATTCGAAAAATTATGCTTGAATTGAATTGTTTCATTTGTCCTCGGGGTGACTGTGTTCATACAGTGTATCAAACAATTGCCGTACAGCAATTTTTTTTTTCAAAATAATATTTCATTCAAATGTTTATAACTTTTTTATGCGTCAATCAAAATCGCTGAAATTTCGATCAATCATAAACCATATATTGAAGCTCTATTGGTAAAATTTTGAGTGAGATCGAATAAGTTTTGTGATAGAACTTTTAGTAAAACTTATAAGATTTTTGAACACATTTTTAAAACATTATATCTCAATATGTACTCGATGAAACATTTTCAATTTTTTTTTTGTGTTACAGCTTAAACCTAAGGCTTTCATATGCAGCTTCGTTTAAGGTTTTATATTCACTACAAAAAATATGAAAAATTTGCTTATGTAGTTGACGATATTTAAAAAATTATCATATTTTGCACATATAATCTGCCAAACGTTTTCCACCAATAAAAGTGCATTAACTGAACGAAAAATGCATAGGACCTACTCTTCATATGTAGTTTAGTAGGTCCTGTATAAAAATATTACATTGAGAGAGTTAAAAAAGTTGAAAACACTTGGCACTTTTATTGATCAAAATATGATAAATTTCCAAATAATTCTTTGAACATATACAGATTTTTCATATTTTTTTGTAGTGAATATTAAACTTCGAAACGAAGCCTTAGGTATGAGCTGTTACACAAAAAAGATTGAAAAAGTATCATCAAGTACATATAGAGATATAATGTTTTAAAAATGTGTTCAAAAATCATATAAGTGATACTAAAAGTTCTATAACTTTCAGAAAACTTATTCGATCTCGCTGAAAATTTTACCAATGGAGCTTCAATATATGGTTTATGATTGGTCAAAATTTCAGCGTTTTTGATTGACGTATAAAAAAGTTATAAACATTTAAATGAAAAATTATTTTGACCAAAAAATTGCTGTACGGACAATTGTTTCATACACTGTATGTAGAATAAGTAAAGACAATTAACAAAAATACTAGAAAAAAAACTTTGAAATTATCATATATGTTTTATAAGAACAAAAAATACTCAAAACCATCAAAACTAAACCAATCTAAAGTGTCGTAGTGAAAGATCCACAATTAAAAAAGGCAATACAAGGTTTGCCGGGTCAGCTAGTCATTAAATAAAAATAAGATTGAGTACAATACTGCCGTGAATCGCATACTTGTCCCATTTGCATAGGAAATCCAGCAAAGATGGGACTGATATGCGATTCACGGCAGAATAGTTAAAATTGTCTTATTACAATAACACCAAAGATATCCAAATAACACACTGAACCGTGGAGAAAAAATTGAAACCCCCTGCTAGCTATTAGCAATCCAATGTAAACAGATACAGCACATACCTGCCGCGGGTCCGCTGGATGCCAAACTCGCTACCTTTGCTGCACCAGCTGCTGGCGCTCCTCCCACCGTCGTCGATCGACACGTATTGTCCTCATTCAGTTCCAAATCATCCAAAACCTTGTCGATATCCACCAAATCCATTACGGCGACGAAACCTGCTGGCGCTGCTGGTATTGGTGCTCTTTATTGCTTCTTCTGCTTGCTATGACGAATGATTTTCTCCCTCCTACAGTCTGTCGGCTGCTTCTTGAAGATGATGCTTCCGGAAAACAAAACCAACGTACTCAGCAGTGCCACAGTAGACCGACAACAATGCAATCCGGGGAGAACTCCCAATAGCTGGAATACATCCGTACCCGGAAAGATACGGGGGCGCGTCGCAAGAGCTTAAATCACAAATCCGGAAGAAAAACTGCACTTTTTCTTTCGATTGACCCCCCAGCTGCTGCTTCTTCTTGTTGGTGCTGCAGCAGTGGGCACCTGAGTGCGTTTGTTAGGGTTCGTTCAAATATTACGTAACGCTAAGGGGGGAGGGAGGGGGTCCAGCGCTGCGTTACGCTTCACACAAAATTTCAAAATTTTCCATACAAAAGTTGTTACGTAGGGGAGGGAGGGGGTTTAAAATTGGCAAATTTTGCGTTACGTAATATTTGAATAAGCCCTTATCACAATCTTACGTCGCGGCCGACCGATGCTGCCTGTAACATGTTTCGCCCGAACATTACATGGCAAGCGGGAGGATTTCCAGTTCGCTGAGGTAAACGACACACTGGGCGACCGGTTCGCGAGTGGAATTCGACGCGAAAACACTTTTTTTACGGGAACAAAAAACGAAACATGCAGAACGACGGAAAATTCACTGCTGCGATGCAAAATGCTCCGACAAAATTTTGACGTTTGTTTTTCTCGCAAAGTCAGGATCAGGGCTGCCAGATGTTTTTTTAGCTGTATGAGTATTTTAGAACATCTGTATCCCATACAAAATTCTTATAAAAAACCTGTATCCCATGTATACTCTAGTAGTTGAACAAGCTCCATTTCATACAAAACGCAATCTGTATGATCTGTATGAAGGATTGAAAATCTGTATAATGCAGATAAATCTGTATATATGGCAGCTCTGGTCAGGATCATCATCATTATCGTCATCACTGGATGGAAAGTCGTCGTCAGACGGTTGGGTGGCGCAAAGGGGGCGTAGTAGTACCGTTCACAAGTTACGAATCATTAAGCTCTGCAAAATCTATCAGTGTTCATTCATACAAAAAATCTCAAATAATCACATTGAATGTAGAAAAAAAAAACTTTGTTCGTTTGGTATTAACAATAGAAATACACTAGAACTCCAATGGCGCTGTAGTCACTTTTCTCATTTAATTATTTTAATAACTTTAATTGCAATAACTTACTATTTTTATGAGGCCATCTTGTAGAGGACCTTCTGTTTTGGTAAACAAACTTAACTTGACACTTCTAGTACCGCTGCTGACGCTGTAAGGGCGTGGCAAACTAGATGTTAGTCACATGAATAGTCGCGACATTGGACTTCTGTGGCTAGTTCAGGCCAAACATTTCAATAGGTCCTATCTGCATTTGAGAGGCTCTCTTTGTTCACTTTCTCTTTCAATTATTGCAATGTAATGGTACACTTTTCAACTATTTTTGAAGTACAAATCTAAAGACGATTGTTTTAACCATCGTTCAATGCAAGGAGACAATCATAATACAAATAAACAGCTGAGATATTAACGAAAGAGAGGGAAACCAAAGAGAGATTCTCTTCTGCAGATAGGACCTTTAGACATGTTTGGCCTGAGTTATTCTACTGTATTAACCGATCAAGTTAAATAGTGCGTAATATTTGAACGACGCCTTCGATGTTGTCGCTGGGAGGGGTTCGAAAACGATTAGGGCATTTCATTTGTGCCCACTGACAGACAATCAAGTACGGACACAGCACTTTGAAAAATATCTACTCGAAACATTGATTGATTGATTTCAGGCCAAACATTTCAATAGGTCCTATCTGCATTTGAGAGGCTCTCTTTGTTTACTTTCTCTTTCATTTATTGCAATGTAATGGTACACTTTTCAACTATTTTTGCAGTACAAATCAAAAGACGATTGTTTTGACCATCGTTCAATGCAAGGAGACATTCATAATACAAATAAACAGCTGAGATATTAACGAAAGAGAGGGGAACCAAAGAGAGCCTCTCTTCTGCAGATAGGACCTTTAGACATGTTCGGCCTGATTTGTCTTTATTAGAGAGACTTTCAGCCCTTGGCTGGTTCGTCTCTTCTACTCGAAACAACTCCATACCAATAAAGCAGACATTTTCAACCTCCGCAAATATTTAGACGTAATAAAAAAAAAATAAATACCTATTTTAACCAATAAATAATTTTAGGTTCTGTACGCGACTTTGTGAAATATGTATCTTAATGCATGTTTCCCTGCCCAACACAGCAGAGTACTATTTAGAAGCGAATTCGACCATCAGACAGCTAATCGACTAAAAACAGTTGTGGGTTTAAATAGCCGTAATCGGTAAAGAAGACTGCACAATAGAACAAGGCCTTTTATCCAATTCAAGTTGGTATTTTGTATGTGTTTGTTTATCAGGGTGTCTACTCGTTTACTAAAATAAAATTCCCTGATTTTTCCAGGTTTTTTCCAGGTCTGAGAAAAAAATTCCAGGTTCCGAAATAAAAATAATAACTAGCAGAAGTAAATTTACCATATACCCATCAGAAAAGAGTTTGCTGAATTTTGTTAGAAAAAAAATGGCGGTGGCATTAGTAGATTTATTTCTGGTTGAACTTCAAGCAGAAATGGAGCAGCTCCAACAATTTTCGCCGGATTTCAAATTAAATTTAATGCGAAAGTCTATGGAAATTATTTGTCAATTAAAAGGAAATGTTTGCGATTTTTTAACTGATTAAGATGTTGGTGAGAGCCTTCAAGAAATATTACCAATAACACTAGTTTACAGCATTTTTGAACTCGGTAAGCTGATGATCGTTTTTGGTGTAGAATCATGCCCTGAGTTCGAAAACGTGAAGGAAAAAAAATACAGTAGAGCGGAATTTTTTTCGACTTTCCATACAAGGCTGATGATTTGAAATCGATTTTTGTTCTATTTTTAAGCAAAGTCGCTCACTTCACACATCTCATTCTCCGTAATCAATGCTCCGATTGGGCTATTTTTTTTTACTGTAACTCGCCTACATCTGATATGTCAAATAAACGTTGAGAAAGAATTTTTAAATTGTTTTTTCTTGATGAAAAAAATGCATTTCTTCACATATTTTTGGAAAATTTGCTAAAATTTAAGGAGATCGTCCCCAAAACTCGCCAATATCTTGAATTTCATCAATCTGACGCAAAACCTGCATTCAGATGATCGAATTGTATTATAATCAGCTTGTAATTTATGGAAAAAGATTTAAATTTGGTTGAACAAAACGCAAGATTTTTGAATTTCAATTAATTCCATATTTTAAAAACTTGTAAAATTCGATATTGAGCTAGAACTCAAAAACTGTTCTACTTTAAATTTTTTGAAGCACGGTTTCGAAATCAGCGCTAAATTATGCTTCAAAAACTTTGGTCGTTGACGGAAGTTCACGACTTTCGTTTTATTTTGTAAACTAGTGTAATTTGTATAAATCTATTGTTATGATTTGCTTTACCTATTTTGTACAAACCTTGCATTTGACACCTGAATTGTACGACCTGTCTACCAAACTACCAATCCTATGAATGTAGAGAGAAAATGAATAAACGTCATTCGTTGTTGTAAACTAACTGGAGCAAGACGGTGTTTTCTTTGACTCCGTGATTCGGCCAAATCCCTGCATTTACGACAGTTGACGACGAGCGGATTAGTAACCCCGCAAGCGCAATCGGGGCGGAGTACTGTTTGTGACGAGATCCGGACAAGTGGAATTCTGCGTTGGGGCCATCGAAGACAAGATTGCACTCACACCCATACTTGCAAAGGTGTTGTTGGATGTGCCGCTGTGCAACGACCCGGGAATCGGTACACACAAATATCTGCTGTGGTGTACGTGCTGCTGCTGCTACTGCAATCGGGTGCGTCGGCGTACTTGTGAGCTGCGACAAAGTGGAAGATGGCGGAAGACTCTGATGATGAGAATGCTGTCGGCGGTGGAGCCGTCGCTGCTGCTGCGATCATACCGCCTACCTTTGTTCTTGAGGCATTCGACAAACACAAATCGAAGTGGGGGCGATGGGTAAAACGCTTCGAAGGAGCGCTCCAGATTTTCGGCATCGGACCGGCGATGAAAAGGAACATGCTACTTCATTACATGGGAGCCGAGACATATAATTTGCTCTGTGACCATCTCTCCCCAGAAGATCCGGAAGCCAAAACCTACGACGAAATCGTTACGTTGCTGGAGCAGTACTTCGATCCAGAGCCGTTAGAGATGGTGGAGCTGTGGAAGTTTCGCCAGCGGATGCAACGTGAAGGCGAAACCGTTGCGGAATACATAACGGCACTGCAGCGAGAAGCCAAGTACTGCGGTTTTGGAGATTACTTGCAGAAAGGACTACGGAATCAGTTGGTGTTCGGTCTGCGGAACCAGAGGATCCGGAGCCGACTGATCGAAGAGAAGGGACTAACTTTTGACAAGGCAAAGCAGATCGCGCTATCAATGGAGGCATCCGGTGAGGGTGCGGAAGTGCTGAATCGACGGATGCAGGAAGTCAATCTGATGGATCGTAAGAGGCTTCACGCCGGAAGGGATTCAGCAGCCACCGCAGCCACGAAGGTAACTAATCCTACTAACAAGTTTACATGTTTCCGCTGCGGAAGTGAGGCACACTTGGCTGATAAGTGTGAACATAAAAACAAAATTTGCGGCCTGTGCAAAAAGAAGGGCCATTTGAAGCGGGTGTGCCTCAGCTCCAATGCAAACCATTCTCAAATGAGTAAGAATCAGAACCGAACGAAGAAACACTCAACAAACCTTGTTGAAGATGATGTATCTGAATCAGAGTGCTCAGATGGAGACCGGGTGTATGTTGTTGATGTATGTAAGTTGGAACACCGGTCTAATGATTTGTCAAAGATTTTTCTCAAGGTTATTGTGGGGGGAGCACTGGTTCAGTTTGAGGTTGATAGCGGATCTCCGGTATCGTTGATCAGTAGTACTGACAAGGTCAAGTTTTTGAACGATTTGCCATTGCAATCAACAGATATTGAACTGTGTAGTTACTGTGGAAACAAAATCGGGGTCATTGGCGTCATTCAGACGGAAGTTGAGCACGGAAACCAGACGGAACGTTTGCGTTTGTTTGTAGTGGAGGGAAGGCGGCATCCATTACTGGGACGTGAGTGGATGCGAGCTCTACGGTTGGACTGGAATGACATCCTGGGGGGTTCTATTAGTTCCGTTGACAAAATTACTTTGCATGCTCCTCTCCCAGCGGCGGTTAAGGGGTTGATTGAAGAGTTTCCTTCCGTATTCGATGAATCGATGGGTAACATTGAAGGTATACAAGCCGCTTTGCACTTCAAACCGGATTCAAAGCCTGTTTTTCTCAAGGCACGGCCACTGCCGTTTTCGATTCGTGATTCCGTAGAACAAGAGATCCATAGCATGGTCGAGAAAGGTGTTTTGGTGAAAGTTAATCGTAGTGAATGGGCCACACCGGTCGTACCAGTAATGAAATCTGGGGGCAGAATTCGTTTGTGCGGGGATTACAAACTCACTGTGAACAAGAGTTTGGTAGTCGACGAACATCCACTTCCTACGATCAACGAGATGTTCTCTAACATGGCAGGTGGACAGAAATTCACCAAGTTAGATCTGACTCAAGCATACTTGCAAATGTCAGTTAGGCAAGAGGATCAACCAATGCTAACGTTGAATACCCATCTTGGTCTGTATCAGCCAACAAGGCTGATGTATGGAGTCGCTTCTGCACCAGCCATCTTTCAGAGAGAGATCTCTCAAATTCTACAGGGAATTCCTGGAGTCACGGTATTTCTTGACGATGTGGAAGTTACGGGTCCAGACGATGAAACACATTTGAATCGGCTGCGTGAGGTACTAAAAAGGTTTCATGAACACAATATGCGGGTAAATGTCAAGAAATGTGAGTTTTTCGCCGATAGCATCGAGTATTGCGGGTACATCGTTGATCAGCATGGGATTCACAAGATGAAGCAGAAGGTCGATGCCATCCAAAACATGCCACGTCCAGAGAATCGCGAACAGGTCCGTGCGTTTTTAGGGCTCGTAAACTATTACGGCAGATTTATGAAAAATCTGAGTACGAAGGTATATCCAATAAATAACCTACTGAAGGACAAGACCCCATTTGTGTGGACTGATGCCTGCGAGCGAGCTTTTCTATGGGTGAAATCAGAGATGCAGTCGGAACGTGTGTTGGTGCATTATGATGCAAAGTTGCCGCTGGTTCTAGCTACGGACGCTTCGCCATATGGAGTGGGGGCAGTATTGAGCCACATTTACCCAGATGGTAGCGAACGGCCAATTCAGCACGCTTCGCAAACACTCAATGCTACTCAGCAAAAGTATAGTCAGGTAGACAAAGAGGCGTACGCGATCATCTTTGGTGTTCGGAAATTCCATCAGTATCTCTTTGGGCGGAAGTTTATTTTGGTTACGGACAACAAGCCTGTTGTACAGATATTTTCGCCAGACAAAGGTTTGCCAACACTCTGCGCATTACGTATGCAGCATTACGCGGTCTTCCTTGAGTCTTTCGATTTTCAAATTCGCTTCCGTGCATCTAAGGATCATGGAAATGCTGACGGAATGTCGCGCTTACCGGTTGTTGATCGAAGTAATCGGAATCAGGTAGAGGAAGTCGATGTTGTTCAGGTTAGTCAGATTGAAACGCTTCCGGTAGACTCCAAAGAACTCGGTGAGGCTACTACTAGGGATAGAAGTGTCAAAGAACTGATTCAAGCGTTGAAGTCGGGTCGTACTGTGGAAGGTCGTTTCAGGTTTGGTGTGGATCAGAAAGAATTCAGTTTGCAGGGTTCGTGTTTGATGCGCGGAATTCGGGTATACGTTCCTCCAACCCTTCGCAGTCGTGTTTTGGACGAACTGCATGCTGGTCATTTCGGAGTATCCAGGATGAAGTCGTTGGCGAGATCCTACTGTTGGTGGGAGAATATCGATCGGGATATAGAGGAGATAGCTCGGAACTGTGTGGACTGTGCTCGCGTTCGATCAAACCCCGCTAAAGTACCAGTTCATTGCTGGGAACGTCCTTCAGAGCCGTTCCAAAGGATTCATGCTGATTTTGCAGGACCGTTTATGGGGCTGTATTTCTTGATCATAGTCGATGCTCACAGCAAATGGCCTGAAGTGAAGGTTATCCCCGATATGACTACGGAAACAACGATTGAAAAGATGAGGGAGTTTTTCGCTGTATTTGGGTTGCCATCAGTTCTAGTGACGGATCGAGGAACTCAATTTACGTCGGACCAGTTCCAAAAGTTTCTCAAGAGAAACGGAATCGTGCATAAGATGGGAGCACCATACCATCCCGCGACGAATGGTCAGGCGGAAAGGTATGTCCAGACGTTCAAGGACAAAATCAAAGCGCTGAAATGTCCACGCTCTGAGGTGCACGTAGAGCTTCAACAGATACTGATGGCATATCGAAGAACAGTGCATCCTACAACAGGAAAAAGTCCATCGATGCTGGTGTTTGGACGGCAGATTAAGTCTCGTCTTGATCTCTTGATTCCCAGACAGGATGAACAAAGGTCAACACACGAGGATCTTCGAGGGGAGGAAAAGTCGATGCGTTCGTTCATGATCAATGACAGAGTGGCTGCACGGGACTTTATGTCACAATCAGAAAAGTGGAGGTTCGGTTTTGTTGTTGAGAGAGTCGGGAAGCTCCACTATATGATCGAGTTGGATGACGGTAGAATGTGGAAGCGGCATGTCGATCAATTGAAGCCGGGACCAGTGCCAGGACCCGTTACTCAGCGAGCTGAACTGCGTGAACAGGTTCCAGATGATATCCAGCGACGTCGTGAAATGTTGATGCCAGGATCCCAGGACTATCAGCCTGCAGTTCAGGTAAAAGCGGAACTGGACATTACTGAACCAGAATCAGATGTTACCGAAGGCGATTCTGCTCAAAATATGTTAACACCTCTCATTTCTCGACAAACTACTCCTATCAGTACTGCGATCAACGATGCGGGAACAGGTTCAAGGGTACAAGAGAA
The DNA here is from genome assembly GCF_035046485.1 of Aedes albopictus. Taxonomy (NCBI): domain Eukaryota; kingdom Metazoa; phylum Arthropoda; class Insecta; order Diptera; family Culicidae; genus Aedes; species Aedes albopictus. The sequence goes on from NW_026917019.1 coordinate 44,825, forward strand.
GCGGAGTGTAAAGTCTAGAACCTTGGTAGATAATGCTGGTGAGACAGTTAGAAGATCAACTCGAGAAAGAAAGGCTCCGCATAGATTGGACCTGTAATGTGTTGTGAACTAATCCACTAACCAAATATGTGTAGACAGTTAAGCAACAGAATTTTCTTTAAGGGAGGGAAAGATGTTATGATTTGCTTTACCTATTTTGTACAAACCTTGCATTTGACACCTGAATTGTACGACCTGTCTACCAAACTACCAATCCTATGAATGTAGAGAGAAAATGAATAAACGTCATTCGTTGTTGTAAACTAACTGGAGCAAGACGGTGTTTTCTTTGACTCCGTGATTCGGCCAAATCCCTGCATTTACGACATCTATGGTGGTATAAGATGATAATGTGTTGAAGATCACATAAAATCACGAAATGAAATAATGAACTTTCTGCAATATTTCATTAGAAACTGCTTGGGATTTTTTACTGTCGACATTCTTGAAAAAAACCTAGGCAAATCTGAGTCCAAAAATTATTCGAAAAGTCTATACTGAAATGTTTTTCAAGAATTCGGTTGTTCTAAGTTCCATAAATTCATACTGAATATTTAAAAAAAAAACATCTTAACTATTGATTAAAACTACTCCTAGAAAATTCAACATTTTGCGGAGCTTCTCATGGGTTCAGCCACATTATTATCTAGAAGTTTTATCAACCATTCCTTTCACGGGATTTGTTGAAAAATAATTTTTTAAAAAATTCTCATGGTTTGTAACGAAAAAAAATATTACTTCATCAATTAACTGGAGAATTTTAAGGAATGTTAATTCAACTAAAATCCCCACTCTGGATGTTTTTCCTGAAAGTTTGTAGAAAGCTTGTTTATACATTCTGATAAAGATATGTTAAGAATTCCATCAGACATTTTTCCGGGATTTCTGGATCTCCAGTTGATCCTTTAGAATTGTTAGAGTACCGTAAACCGGGGTCAAATTGATCTCCGGGTCGAAATTGATCAGACGATTTTCCGTTAGATAAAGCCTACTTCAAATAGTTTCCGTACAAGTACCGTCTAGTATATGTTTCCAACTGTACGATACTAGAAAGAAAACTATTTAAAATATGCTGAGCCTAACTGAAAACCGTCTGATCAATTTCGACCCGGAGATCAATGTGACCCCGGTTTACGGTACTGTTTATAATTTTTATCAGGTTTTTTCTTAGTTTTTGATTTAAATTATTAGGTATACGGAGAATTTTTCTAGCTTCTTCAGAGAACGTCTCAATGCACTTACTCATGATATCCTTTAGAAAAAGTAAGGTATTCCCTGAAGGATTTCCTAAACAAATGCTTTAGAAAATCCTGAGTTTTTTTTTTCAAGAATCTGGAATTTTCTTCTAGAAATTTTCTAAAATCTACTAGTAATAAAAAAAACCGAAGCATTTCAACTGTATTTGAAAACAGGGATGGGAACACTCACTAGCGAAGAGTTACATTCACTTGGTATTTTCTAAGCTCACAATGAGGCTGTCCATAAACCACGTGGTCATGAGGAGGAAGGGGGGGTTCGGCCAATTACCATTTTGTATGGACAAATAAAAAATTTTGTATGGACTAATGACCACGGGGGGGGGGGGGGGGGGGGGGTCGAAAAGTCCCAAAAAAATGACCACGTGGTTTATGGACAGCCCCCAAGCGTGCAATCAAAAAAACGATGTATGGACGACTTTTGCCTTGTAGTTTTGTCTAAAAGTTTGCCGAATAGACTAGGGGTCGAACACGCATACCAAAGTCGCGACAGAGCTGTGAAAGCGACTTTCCACAAGGTGAGTGCAATTTACATTCACCTCGTGGAGAGTTGCCTTCGCAACTCCCTCACGACTTCGGTAAGCGTGTGCGACCCCTACTCTATTCGGCAAACTTGTAGACAAAACCACAAGGCAAAAATCGTCCATACATCGTTTCTTGATTACATGCTTCTGAGCGGAGAAAACACCAAGTGAGTGTAACGCTTTGCAAGTGAGTGTTCCCATCCTTGTTTGAAAATAAAGCTATTAAGGAATTGTTAGAAATTTCTTTCCGTCTTCGGTCACGAACTCCCTTCGAAAATCTATAAAAATCAACTGAAGAATCTTATTCAAGAAATACAAGCAGTGGTTATATATATTTCACCAGAATTTCTTCATGATAGTTATATACCAAGGTTTAGTTAAAAAGTTTCAATTAAAAATCCTTTCCCCCAAGAATTCCCTGATTGACTTCGAAATTCCCTGATAATTCCAGGTTTTTTCCAGGGTCAATGAAATTCCCTGATAATTCCAGGTTTTCCAGGTTTTTCCAGGTAGTAGACACCCTGTTTATTCAGTAGAGCGTAAGCCTGCAGTTTCACACTTTTGGTTAGGTCAAGAAATAATTATTGGTGTTTGAGATTGCAGCTTTCAACAAGCAAAAATATGTAATTTCTAATATTTAAGAATATAACAAATTAAACCATCACCGCTCTTGGCCACCGTACAGCTTATTCGTATCTCCGATCACCATCAGCGCCAGCTTGATATTGGCTCTGGTTTCGACGCTTTTGTCCCGAATCACATCCGCCTGTTTCGTCAAAACCTTGACCTTCATGTCCACGAATTTGAGCGCTTCCTCCAGGCTGAATTCCACGAAGTGCTTCAGCCCAACGTCAACCAAAATCCGCTCGACCCGGTCCGCTTTGGCCTTCATGAAGAAGTTTCCGCCGATGTTGACCTGCGTTTTGAACCCATCGGAGGCGTTTTCCTGGATGTTTTCAATCATGTTTTTGAGCTGCACGTACTCCATGATTTCCGCGTTCAGTCGGGTCAGCTGCTGCTCGTACAGTTTTAGATCCTCCCGGAGGCAGTCATTCACGAACGACTCGATGTTCTCCGGTGCGAGACGGTTCTCCACCATCGCAGGGGTCATTTTAATGGATGATTAATTTATTTACTGGCAAATAATGCGAACAATTTATAGGATTAAAACAGATGTTTTAAAAAGTACATTGCGTCTTTCGTTCATCCAACTTGGAAACTGAAACAGAAGGTAAACAACAACAACATGAAATGTCAGCAGCTGTCAGCACGACAACGAGGGACTGCACAGTCGTTAATTTTTTGCAACGCCTACCCACAGAAGTCAAACTGATTCCGCTAGTCGACGCAGTTTAGCGCTAATGCAGAACGGTAGTTTGAAAAGCAGATGGCAGCTCATGTCCGGTTTTCAAATCTTTAAGGAAATAACACAGAGAACAGACGTCCAAGCTCATAAAGTGCGTTTGGGTAAATCATAGCCACAGACAAACAGACGTAACACTTGCGAAATTTCCATCGACCACGCTTTCAATGATCATTAAATGATTAAATTTTTAAATTTTCATAGTTGTGGCTTTCACAACCAGAGGGGCGTGCATCGTTTTTCCACAGACAAACAGACGTAACACCTTGAACGATTTTCATGGAAATCCATCGCCCAGTTCACACTACCATCACCTGGTGGAAAAGTTGCACGAATCACTATGTTGTGCAATATCGTCAACAGAAGGCGCTAGTGTGAAACGTCAAACGCATAGAAAAACGATGCGCGCGCCTCTGGTTGTGAAAGCCACAACTATGAAAAATTAAAATGATCGTTAAATGCGTGATCGATGGAAATTTCGCAAGTGTTACGTCTGTTTGTCTGTGGTTTTTCTATGCATTTGACGTTTCACACTAGCGCCTTCTGTTGACGATATTGCACAACACAGTGATTCGTGCAACTTTTCCACCAGGTGATGGTAGTGTGAACTGGGCGATGGATTTTCATGAAAATCGTTCAAGGTGTTACGTCTGTTTGTCTGTGTCATAGCAACGGTGGTTTTGAAATAACTGGGAATGCATCACGCGGTGCTGTCACATTTCAATTCGGGGTGCAAATTCGTAGCTGATTTCTCTTTTGGCGCTAGTGTCGCCAAGTGTGCACTCCAATATAGTTCCACCTATAGCACAGAGAATAGACATCCAAGTCCAGTTCCGAAACTGTGTAAGGAATTTAACCACAGAGAACAGACGTCTATCTTTGCTTTCTGCCTTGTGTAAAACTTTGTAACGGTCATTTCAAAGTATGTGGTTATGCTCCCGTTGCGTGGCGCTAGCATCCCATTACTTACATTGTTGTGTTGTCATTTTTGTTTCCAGTGCTCACCGTTTTTGGCCGTTTGGCGCTCGTGTCGCTTTGTGGGCTAGTGTATTTCAACGTTGAACACTGCCATCGTGGGGTCAAATCGACTTTATAAGTGGGGCAGTCTCCGTTGGTGGCGTTGAGATACACTGAAATCGTTTACACACGATTTCGACGTATTTTTGTTCGAGCTTAAATCACAGAGAACAGACATTTAAGCTCGAACAAAAATACGTCGAAATCGTGTGTAAAGGATTTAACTGTACCTCAACGCCACCAACGGAGACAGCCCCACATATAAACTCGATTTGACCCCACGATGGCAGTGTCCGTTGTTAAAATACACTAGCCCACAAAGCGACACGAGCGCCAAACGGCCAAAAACGGCGAGCACTGGAAACAAAAATGACAACACAACAATGTAGGTGATGGGACGCTAGCGCCGCGCAACGGGAGCATAACCACATACTCTGATATGACCGTTACAAAGTTTTACACAAGACAGAAAGCGAAGATAGACGTCTGTTCTCTGTGCTTAAATGTCTGTTCTCTGTGATTTAACGGCCATTTGAAATCGGCAACACAAGTGCCATTTTCGTGGCGCTGCAATCGGTTAATTTCCCATACTAATTTAATTCACCACTTGAAATGTTTCAATTCACCACTGACTGTGGCAATTCTTCATTACACCAACAAAGCCAGCCTTGAAAATGTTTGACACTTCTCAGGTCATTTTGACAGGCCACACACATGCACGAAAAAGACGGATCATACATTCTACTTTATCGTTCTTGTTGCCGTCCTTTTCATGCTCATGTTACATCTGTCAAAATGACCTGAGAATTGTCAGACATTTTGAGGTTAGGTTCGTTCGTGTAATAAAGAATAGAGCTTGCTGACGTTTTTCATCTCTCTCTTTCAAGCATGCAGGCGGTATAGGATTTGTTTTCATCGGGAAACCTTTCCTGATGACAACAAATCCTATTCCGCCTGCATGTTTGAAAGAGAAAGGT
>NW_026917020.1:0-46665 GCF_035046485.1 Aedes albopictus
GGTCCAAGAAACTGGAGCTGGCTCACCACAAGACTGAGGTGACGGTTGTTAACAACCGGAAGTCGGAGCAGCAGACGGAGATCAGTATAGGAGAGTGCACTATCCTATCAAAGCGCTCCGTCAAACACTTGGGCGTGATGATCGACGATAAGCTTACCTTCGGTAGCCACGTCGATTATGCCTGTAAAAGAGCCTCCACAGCTATTGCGGCACTGTCCCGGATGATGTCCAATAGCTCTGCGGTGTACACCAGTAAGCGCAAGCTTCTGGCTAGTGTTGCTACGTCCATACTTAGGCATGGCGGCCCGGAGTGGGGCACTGCGCTAAGTACTGAATGCTACCGAGGGAAGCTTGAAAGTACTTACAGGCTTATGTGCCTGAGGGTTGCGAGCTCGTACCGTACCGTGTCACACTGGTACTAGTATGGTGCCTATTGGCATCCTTATCAGTGAAAACATGGAGTGCTTCGAAATGCGCGGCACAAGAGGCAAACGCAGGACTGCCAGGATGGCCTCTATGGTCAAGTGGCAGCGCGCGTGGGACAGATCCACCAAAGGAAGGTGGACCCATAGGTTGATACCGAGGGTAGATAGTTGGATTAATAGGCGCCATGGGGAAGTTACATTCCACCTGACACGGGTCCTTTCAGGTCATGGTTGCTTCCGACAGTATCTACACCGTGTCGGGCATGCGGATTCTCCCGAATGCCCAGTGTGTAATGGTTAAGAGAAGGAACACGTTTTGTTCGTGTGCCCTCGTTTTCGCACAATGCGTGACCGCATGCTTGCCACATGCGGGGAGGACACAACTCCGGACACATTGGTCCAGAGGATGTGTAGGCGTAGGGATGAGTATGGCCGGAACGCCGTTTCAACGGGTATCACCCATATCTTCTGGGAGCTACAGAGGAGGTGACGCGTGGACTCGGAGAATGCCTACACTTTTAGAAAAAATCATGTAAATTTATGTCTCCATGGATGTACATAAAAGGAACGACCCGTTGGACGTAAATTTACATCTGATTTTCTGATTACATGACAACAAAAATTGAAAGCCAGATTTTACATCTCTGTGACGTAAATATGCGGATTATTGACAAAATCTTTGTTGCTATCGATACTGTGATTTTACACGTTATATGATGCTTTTTTTTCTAAAAAATGACCTAATTTTTATACCATATAATCAGAGCGATTGAAAACCGGAATTTTTGACGCGTGATAATTTTATTGCACATCTATGCTAGGCATTGCACTTAATAGTGAAAAAAACATAAGCAATCAGTACCAGAATTGTTCCAATTTATTATAGGATGAACAAGAATAAAAGGAAGTTCACTTTAAAAAATTCATGGCATTTAAAAAAATATCGATTTTTACGTGTAAAAATCGCCGGTTCCCAATCTCAGTGATAATAATGTTCCACTAAACTATTAGTAAATTGAAGGATTTGTTCTTGTGTTAAACTTATCTTCTTCGTACGCACCATCGATCTGCATAATGATATAGGGTGATAATTTACTAGTTGAACTGGGATAACTTCGGACTCTTCTGCATGATTAAAAAAAATATTTTCAATTCTACATATTCGGTGGAATTCTACTCATTTTTATTTACATTTTATGCATTTTGACATCTGAATTCAGTTCTGCTCTGTATTTGGGCATTCGGAAACACTTTAGACATCGCAAGGAGTTGCTCTTATTCAGCCGGTACTATATGCGGACATTCATGGTTCGATATTTTTTCAATGATGCTCTGCACCAAGCGCTACGGCTTGCTCTTTCTGGTGGCCTTTGATTTCGAACCTGTTGTCAGAACGATCTTGAAAAAATAGGCTTGAATAAACTCCAAGAATTTGGAGACGGTTTTCATGTACATGAAATTGTTCATGTTATGCACTGCCAGTAGATCCGTAACCGCCGTGACAGCGTCATTGGTTCCTTCGGTAAGACGAACTTGCTCGGCAAAAACGTAGAAAATGCGATTATCGTTCCCGAGATCTGAAATTAATGAAAGAGAAATACAAATCACTGATTCGTAGAAATTTTTTTTAATTATTTTGATTACAGGAATTGATTATTTACAAAAAAGCATACATACAATAAAAAATGAAAAATCCTTTTTAAACAGACAAACAAACGTATATCCTGGAAAATAATGCGAATGAAATCATCATAAAATTATGGTCGTGAAAACAATTGGGTGATATTGCTATAAGCACAGCTGATAATAGCTAAGCTGTTAGTGCACAAGGTCAAATATTTGCCCAAAAAGAATTCCATGCTCAAACACAAAAAAATGTTGTTTGTCTGTTTGTCTGTGGCTCATACATTTGGTTTGACTCGATGATGAATTTTCATTAGTATCAAACTGATGTTGTTTCCTGAGTTATTTCCTTGTCAAATATTTGACCCTGTGTACTTCAGACTTTGCAATGTTACGTCTGTTTATCTGTGTTAAACACTCATAAGGTTTCTAAACAATCTTGGGAATCATGTAACGATATTTCTTTACATTTTCATTAAATTTTGTCACCCCTTCAAAGGCGCCAGAATAAGTCAATTTTCATACACCTGACGAACTCCAAATATGTTTTCATCATTTGTGCATGCAGTCCATTGATCAAAAGACTTTTTCATGCAAACAAGCAAAAGTTATTGAACAATGAATGTGAAAGTATGCATATTTTTGACCCATTCTTAACACATTTCAGTTGACGCGTGTCGTTTGTTGCTTTTCAGCAATTCAACGCGATCTCCGGGAGTTGACCGCTTCTCTGATGTGTTCGGAGAGATATTTTCGTTGTTGGTTATTGAAATGTTGTCCTCATCCTCATTTTCCTGCAATCCATCGTGCCCAATCACAACCTTAGAATCCAGTTCAAGGGAAAATCCGTCGTATTCTCCTTTTTGCTCCCCATCATGATCGTACCTAAATGGTGGCTATCACAGCTGATGATGTTGATGGTTGATCATTGGGTAGGAGTGCGATGATTTACTGCTGTGGTGTTTCTTGGAATGATTGTAGGACCAACAGTTCACTGCCAACGCTTTCGAGATTACTGCTGGACGGAAGCTGGTGATTGTTTGCTAAAAAAAATGAATATTACACAAAAATATGTTGTAATAATGTTTTATGACTATTTGTTATTGTTAGTTATTAGGATTGCTCTACATTTTCTCTGCAATTCCCACAAGAAATCTATAATTAGGTCAGGTTGTCTTCTAGGTAGACAATATCTCAAACACGATTAGCAAATTACCTAATGAATTAGAAACCAATAGATACAAATTGGCCGTCATATTTGATGATAAATTCAATTTCATTGTCGCTGTTTTTTAAACTTCCAACACGCACGTTACATTGTTTTCCATTTGTACTACACAAAAAAAGTTTTACGGAAGGAATCTGCACAAACTTTCAACTAAATTTTTCACTTCAATGTTTGTGTTTATCTGTCAATTCAACATGTCCAAAAATGCGCACGGTTTAGCACGCTCGGGCGCACCATAGAGTATGTTTATACCAGAGTCCCGCAAAGACTGAAACCAAATCTGCCTATCGAATTCTAGATTGAGTTTAAATAAGGGCGAAAGTAACATGAGCGAGTTCCCTTCATCGATTCTCCTTTCTGCAAATTAAAGTGATAAGATGCAAATTTAATCGAACTTTTTTACACTTACATGCTAGATTACATCGTATCCAAGCGATTTATGCCCAAAAAGTGCAACCATACTTGCATCTTGTCACTTTAATTTGAAGAAGAGAGAGTCGATGAAACGAACTCACTCATGTTACTTTTGCCCTTATTTAAACTCAGTCTAGAACTGTCATATCGGCTACCTATCGAGCACGCCACTTGGCACGCCAGCAAAAATCAGAAAACAAAATCTGGGGAAGATGAAAAATAGCAATGGGCCATTTTACGAAGTGACAACAACGTTGATGATGATATTGATTTTTACGGGTTATGGACGCTACCTCCTGTCAAAATTCATTCATAAAATCGGCTTGTAAAATGGACTATTATGAAAATTGAATGTACCTCAAATGTTATTCCATACGATCTTAGGTTTGGACCTCTTCTTTCAGAATCTGTGCGGTTTAAAATTTTTCATCTTGGGTTACAGGCTTTAATGCTATCTAGTGTCTGTTTGTATCAGAGTCCTGCAAAGACAACTTCTTGAAATGGGCATTTTCATTTGACGTCCTAAATCAGCTGATTTTTCGGGCCTTTAACAGTTATCCTATGAAAATTGCAGTTTAGCGTTTGCGCCTTTGTCCGGCGGTTGTAAACAGTGGCATACACGGACCTGTCAGCTTAAAAGGCCTACGAGCCATTTTACGAGACGTTTCGGTTTAGCTGATCGCTCATTTCATGAATGAAAATTTGACAGGAGATCGCGTCCAAGCCCGTGAGTGTGAATATCAATATCAACACTGTTGTCGTTTCATGAAATAGACTACACTCAGCAAAAAAAAAACTATCGAACCTCTTGAAAATACCCTATGAGTTTTTGCTATAACTAAATCTTATGGATGCCATAAGATTACCTTATGAAAATTAATCGTACTTGTTATGACAAATTTCATAAGATAGACTTATAAAAATAGCAAAAAAATCTTAAAATGAAGCAGACTGGATTCGATGCACGAACGTCGGGATCACTGAGCTTGAGTTTTATCCACACGGCTACCGACGCTTTAGAATACCTAGTTGCAAAACATACACTGAACGGAAACCCCCGCCCAAGATCGACTGAGAGGCGATACGATCGCGCCCCTTAACGACATTCGGTCGGAAACCGTATGGTCCACCGACCGAATGATGTCATCCTAAAACCGGATGACAGTGATATGAAAATGGAATGTCGACCATATGGTCGAGCAACCTTGTTTTTTAGCGATTGATAACAATCTTATATTTACTACCCTTCTCAAAAATGATGTGCTTGTGGCCAGGTCGCCGTCACGAACACCCTTTTCAAAAATATGTCATGTCCAGAAATAGGACATGCAACACAAAATCGTCAATGTCGCGAACAAGGAACTTGTTATGCTATCGATGAATAAACTATAGTTCAGATGCGGTACAAGAGGTGGTCCAGGAGTTCGGAGTCGGCTTCGTAGGTCATACCGCTGCCCTGCGGTCGAGCTCGACCCTTGCAGCGATTAAGTGGCCGCGGAGAGGAAGCCCCGGTAGTGGTGCTGTCGTGGCGTCGGTCTACTGGGTTGGATCCGAGCCCGCGGTTGGAAACGGGTCTCCGGTAAGGGCCGGGGCAGGTGGAGACCCTGCTGTCTGCAATCTTCGGATGGATCTGATAGGGCCTGAAGGGTAGTGATACCCTTCCTTTGCGGGCAGGTCAGATCGGGTTGCACGTGGGCATCAGTTCTTGATGTCTGCTAAGCAGTTGGGCGCGGGCGGAGCTGACCTTGCCTTCCGAGGACAAAGGGAGTGGTGAGGGCCACTCGGGAAACTGGCTAAGCGCCAGCATGTTACCGTGATGGACTCTCCAGAGCGTTGTTCGTTGCTGCTAGGCTACGCAGCTAACCTTGAGGGTGCGATGTGCACTAGCCCCTCTCTGAAGCAATACCTTTTTGGTGGTTCCGGAGAGACGTAGGGTTTGGCGACCATAGGAATGTGTTTAATGGGTACGAGGAGAGAGTAGTCCTGGCTTTTACTGTTGTAGTAGAAGACGGCCTCAGCCCCACACTACCCTATCCTTGATGTTAGGGTGTCTGTTTGCAGATTATCCCCCTATGGTTTAGAAGGGAAAAAAATAGCATATTTGGACCATCTCAGAATCCAACCCCAAAAATGTTTCAACCTCTATACAAAACGTAGACTTTGGTCGATCTTGAAAAATGCCCAACTTTGAACGGGTTCCACGCTAGTCGATGGGGGTCTATAATGAGCCTCACTTCAACCCCAAACAGACCACACAGGCATTCACGGTTAGTAGTGCATCCACGTACCTAGCTGTGTGGCGCAGTTTGTTTACCATCGAAGCATGCTGCCTCCATTCGCATTGAGAGTACCTACCTACCGATTACTCACATATCGATAATGATTGACTCGCACCCTCCAGCGCAGCGGTACCACCTGCCTGCCTGCCTGTCTGATAATGATGATGCAAGACTGAACCTACCTCGGCTGTTGGCCACGGGAGCGCGTGTGCACGGGGAATCGAAACTACTTAAAAGCGAGATAAAAAATACTCAAAACTAAGTACTTTCAAAAGACTATCGTTTTGGATACAATCATGTTCTCAGCTTTGAATACTTTTCAATCAACCAGGAAGAACAATCAAAACACTTAGCTTTGAGTAGTTTGATAGTTGTTATCTTCGAAAATTATTTTGTTTACTTCTCCCACTACCAAAGTATCCAAAATTAAGTATTGAACCTGTACTTAGTTTTGGATGAAAATTTCAGCCGTGCGCCATCTTGCCTGAAGTGAATCGATTAAATTACGTTTTCAACTGAAAGCTGCCTCATTGTGGGTAAGTTTTTTGATTCTCATTATTATTAAAATCGTTCTAATTGGTATTAATTGATTTTTAGAGCTAACGCCGAGCTGAAACGGAGTACCGCATGCCCAACATGACATGAAAGAATTGTCTGCCGCTGATGTGTCCGTTGATAGCCGGAACATTTGTATCATCCGCTATTTATATTTAATAGGTAAGTTGTGAATACTTTCAAGTGGCATACACAATTTAACGTCGAGATTTCGCACCAAAACAGAATTTCCAACGAAGGATGATAGCGATGGAAACGGAAACCTTACCGGCCACCAGTAGGAGCAACTATGAGATCCGGATAGCAGCATCATGAAAAAAATTAAATAGAATTGTTATATGAATTGTATATTTATATATGGAGTATTTATGATAATAATAAAATTGTTGAATGCCATACGGTTGCACTGAATTATATACCAATGAATATTCTCATTCATTCATCAATTTTCGACAAAATCAGCTCTAGCTCAACACTTCACTTTGAGTAGTTTTAATCCAATAGTTACTGATTGCGGAAAAGTAAAAATAACGCAAACCGAAGTTATTGTGAAACCACTCAAAATTAAGTACTATGCGAATAACTCAATTTTGACTGGTTTTACTTAGCTGTCAAGATGAGTGGAAAGTACTTAATTTTGAGTTATTTCGTTTCCCCGTGTGAGCTACATCATCAGGATAAGGAAGAAATTAATCAGTCCCGTCCCGTCCCGTCCAATATAGGCTTATCGGTTTTTCGAATCATCATCGCCATGAGCCGAGGTGTGAACGTTCACACATAATTTACCCACATGATGCAAAATGCTCTCCACCGAGCACCAAGTGGCAAACCCGTCGCTCAATCGCGCTCAATGACTGCGATTAAAACTGTTTTTTGGGAACCGAGCCATGTGAAATATACACATTTTAACCACATACAGCAGAAACTGGTCCAGGACGAGTGTGGCGTGGAAGCATTTCGCAACTGATTATTGTTGATCGAGTGTCACTTGTATAAATACAGTGTGGACCGACGGAAATATGCCGGGTACCTATAAAAAAAAGGCGAATTTCGTTTATTTTTGAATCATTCAACTTCAATTATGACCGGCTATGAATGTCAAGTGGGATCAATCCAATAAAAATGCGGTTGTACGTTTGCAATTTAAGCGGCTCGATAATTGCTGATGGCTCGCTGCTTAATCAGGTATCGGTTCCCCGTCACAGTATGTCTTCCGATTAGATTAGGCAATAATTCGTTTATGCCGATTGGCAATTTTCCCATGAGCTTATCAGTTGGACGAAAATGTATTATCTAACCGCGTTTTTGGCCGGCTCAGCTCAGTTTTGGTTCTCGCCTCGCGATGACACCTTGGAACGTATTAATAGTCTTTTGTGCCATTTCCGCAGTGTACGGATGGTATAGCCACCCCAGAGCTCGAGATGGGTACAGTTTGCCGGACTTGATCAGTACTGACGAAAAGTTCGAAGCTTACCAGCAGCGCCAGGATGCCGCAGTTAGGAACCCCATTGAAGCTCCCTACAGAATCCCCAATTACATCGTTCCATTCCACTACGGACTATGGCTTCGTACCGGAATCCACGAAGGCAACCTAACGTTCGACGGCCGCGCGGATTTGTACTTTAGGGTCACGAATCCGGTGCGAACGATTTATGTGCACAGCCGAGGACTCAACTTGATCAATACAGAACTGTACATGCTGCCTGGAGATGACTTGGATGGCGATCGTGTGCTTCTTGAAAGGCCTAGATATACAATCAACCAAAACCGGGAGTTTATCATCTTCTCATCGCAGCGTATTCTAGTACCGACCGAATCATACATTCTACACGTTGAATATTCCGCTGAGCTTAGAACTGACGATGACGGAATCTATGTTTCCACATACATGAATGAGAACAGAGTCCGGAGACACCTGATCGCAACTCAATTCCAAGCCATCAGCGCTCGGACGGCCTTCCCTTGCTTCGATGAACCAGCCCTGAAAGCAACTTTCAATTTGCAAATTGTCCACGCTGAAGAATACAGTGCCGTTTCTAACACTGCAGTCAAGGAGATTGAAGATTACGAAGAAGATGGCTTCCAAGATTACGTCACAACTAAGTTCGAGCGTACGCCTCGCATGTCCCCATATCTTCTTGCTTTTCTTGTATCTGATTTCATGTACATAGCTGAGGGCAATCAACGAGTGTTCACCCGTCCAAATGCGATCAACCAAACCGAATACGCGCTAGCCTCGGGACTGAGAACGCTTCAGGCCATGGACGAATACCTTGGCATCCCGTACACTACGCACATGAGCAAGTTGGACCAAGCGGCCATTCCGGACTTTGACGCCGGAGCAATGGAGAACTGGGGTCTCTGCAAGTACAGAGAATCCCTATTGCTGTTCAACCCTGCCGTGACGACTTATCGCACCCGCACGTGGATTGACACCATCATCTCTCACGAATACATCCATCAGTGGTTCGGAAATAAAATTACCAACGAATGGTGGAGCTATCTGTGGCTAAACGAAGGATTCGCTACCCTCTACGAATACTACGGTGCACATCTAGCTGCTCCTGAAATGGAGTACTTTGAGCTGTTCACCTTGGACGTTACCCAGTGGGCACTGGATGCTGATTCTCGCGAAGGAACCCGACCCATGAGCTTCAGCAATGGTGCCACCTTCTATGACATCTGGGATCTGTTCGACAGCATTGCTTACTCAAAAGCCGGAGCTGTCTTGAACATGTTCCGTGGTGTACTTGGCGATGAAGTGTGGCGACTCATGAGCAGCGTTTACTTGTCCGATAACGAACTTGAAGCTGTCAATCCGAATGATTTGATTGCCGCAATGGAAGAAGCATCCAAAGATATGGACATTTTGCCCGAGGGAGTTTCAATGCGCGAATTCGTTGAAAGCTGGACTGAGCAGACTGGATATCCGGTGCTGGAGGTCCGTAGAAACTATCGCACCGATGAAATCATACTCTCTCAAGATCGATTCTTCAACAACAAAGTCGTAAATAATGATCCCACTGAATGGATCGTTCCGTACAATGTGGTCAATCAATCCGCCGCCGATTTTGAGTTCCTGAACTGGGATTGGCTAACTGAACGAGCTGTCCGTCTTTCAACAAACGTACCAGATGATCGCTGGATTATGGTCAACAAGCTTCAAACGGGATTCTATCGCGTCAACTACGACGTCCAGAACTGGTACCTCATCATCGACGCCTTGGTTGCCAACTGGGCCAGCGTACATCGCTATAATCGAGCCCAACTGCTAGACGACGCGTTCCACTTGGCTCGTGCAAATCGCCTGGACATGGAAGTCTTCCTGGATTTGATGGTCTATTTGCAGAACGAAGTGGAATATCCCGCCTGGACTGCGGCAAGTCCGATCATCAGCTACTTCTACAACCGACTCCGCGGTACGCCCCATTACGAACACTTCCAACACTTCATTTACAGCTTGCTGGAACACGTCTACGGTACACTCTCGATCGACTCCGTCAGCAAGGATGAAACCAACCTGCACAAATTCTTGAAGCAAACCGTGTCCACTTGGGCGTGTAGAATCGAGAACGAAGACTGCCTGAACCGTACCCATACCCTACTGAGTGAAACCGTGGATCGGAGAGGGCTGGTCCACCCGGACATCAGTGCCGTCACGTACTGCTTCGGATTGCGTGGATCCACCGAACGAGAATTCGTCTACGTGTATGACGTGCTGAAAACATCGGACAATCAAGCTCTGCGGACGCTGCTGATCGATTCGCTGGGATGTTCGGACGACCGAACCGAGCTGAGAGCGTACCTTTACACCGCGGTGGGCGGCGAAATCGACGTCAATTACACACCGGCCGAACGCAGACGGGTCTTGAATGCGGTCATCGCCGGCAGCCGCGAAGGAGTCGATGTGATGATCGATTTCCTGGTCGATCTTTACGACTACGTTTTGTTGTGAGTTGTGTGTGGTTTAAGTTGACTGAAACATTACCATAAAACATTCACTTTCTATTTTAGCCACCTTGGGCAAGGTATGCTGAACAGCTTGGTAGGAAGCATTGCTTCTAGAACCAACAATGAGGAAGAACTTGAAAGGGTAAGGCGTGGCGTCGTTGACTTACCTACTACACATTTGTAATCTATTGCATTGCATTTCTTCCTTGGACAGTTGGAGCATCTTCTGGGATCGCTTGGCAGTAGCATTCCCCCGGCTGTGGCCAACTCGGCTCGTGCAACCGCCGCCAGAAATATGGCTTGGACTTCATCTCGAGAAGGGTTGATCGTGGCCAGCTTCCTGGAGAGTTTTAGCAACAATGAGCAACGGGTGAAGTGAGATTGTCTAACGTCTACCTTGGAAGCTCTCCACTTTCACCAAGGATAATGTATGATCGTTTGTTGAAAAAAAAAAAACGTTTCCATTTATTGTTAAACTGATCTGCATGTATTCCTTCTTTATCTTTTTGGTAGACGTCTCAACTGGGAGTTCTTGAGAAGTTCTTCTTCTTATTTATGGCTCAACGTTCGCATTGGAACTTGGCCTGCCTCTCTTCAACTTAGTGTTCTTAGAGCACTTCCACAGTTATTAATTGAAGAGCTATCTTTACCTGTCATTGCATGGATTTGTACATTGTGTGGCAAGTATAAAGATACACTCCAGGGAGTCAAGAAAATTTTCCCGACCGGAACGGGAATCGAACCCGCCGTCTCCGGATTAGCGATCCATAGCCTCAACCACCAGGCTAACTGGAGACCCTTTTGAGAAGTTACCAACTGCGTGTCTTTTTTGCAGAAGACCCTTTTTACTGAAAGGAATCTTCCATGAATTTCTGAGTGAATCCAAGAAGAAATCTTTGAAAGAATCCCAGGATAAACCTCTGAAAAAACCTGGAAGAATCTCCGGAGAAATCTCTGAAAAAATCTTGTCAGGAATGTCTGGGTGAATCTTAGGAGGAGTCCTTAAAATTCCAGCAATTTCGTGAAAGAATTTTTAGCTGAATCCCTATTGGAATCCTTATGGATTACTGTAAGAATCTCACTCAGGAGAAATTCCTGATGCAATTCCGGAAGAAATCTCGGAAAGAATTCTGAAAGGAATCCACCAAGTAACTCTAAAAAGAATCACGGAATGAGTTCTTGAAGATCCCCCGGGAGAAACCAATGTAAGAATCCCGGAAAAAAATTTCTTCCGGAGTTCCGGTAGGAATCACAGGATAAATACCTGAAGAAATCTCGGAAAGAACCTCTGATATAATCCTGAATCATCAAGGGATTAGATTCATGGAATAATCCCCTAAGGAATCTGTGGAGGATTCCTGAATGGAGTCCCTAGCATACACCCAGAAATATTATGGATTGCCTGGAGATATCTCTAAAAGAAGTTCCGGAAGGAATCACTGAAGGAATACCAGGACTAATCCCTAAGAGAAACCCAGAAATAATCAATGAAATCACATAAAAGAATCATGGATGGAATCGGAAAGAATCCCGGAAAGTATCCCGGGAGGAATCCCAGGAGAAATCTTGGGAGGAGTTCTTGATGGAATCACAAAAGAAATATATAAGCTAACCCCGGGAAGAGTTAATGAAGGAATCCCGGGAGAAATCTCTGAAGAAAAACTTTAGAAAACCCTGGAGTTATCACACTAGATTGCTCCAAAAGAATCTCCGAAAGAATCTTGGGAGGAATCCCTGAAGTTATCCTTGACGAAAACTCAGGAAAGAAGTTGCTGAAGAAATCTCTTATGGAATCCCGGAAGAACCACTGAAAAAAAATCTAGGAAGAATCTCTGAAATAACCCCGTAGAAATATCAGGAAGAATCCTTGAAGGAATTGTGGAACAAAATATTAAAAAATACTTCAAGAGAAACCCCTATAGGAATCCCTAGAGAAATGCCGGAAAGAATCCCGGAAGAAATCCTTGGAGACATCCCTGCAGGGATCCCTGAAAGAATACCGTGAGAAATCCCTAAAAATCTGGAGATAAATAACAGAATAAAAACGTTTCCGAAGGAATTCCAGAAAGTATGCATAAAGGGCTTTCTACAGCAATATCTTTTGGTATCCCAGTTGGTATTCCCAGAGGACTTCCCGATATCATTTCTAGCGGAATACATACCCAAAAAAAAGTCCTTGAGTATTTTTTCCAGGGTTTCCTGGAGACAACCTCTGAGGAATTATTGAAGAAATTCCTAATGAAATCTCAGCAGAAATTGTCGAATAAATCTTGTAAGATGTTCCAATGGTTTCGTACAAGAATTTCCCGATGAAATTCCTCGATAATTTTCCCAGAGAATCCCTGGAGAATTAATGAAGAAATTCTTAAACAAAACTCTCAATAGAACTTCTGGGTGTATTCTCCAACAAACATCTTGAGTAATTTCCCGTGAAATCTCTGAAGACATTCCCGATGGAATTCTGTAGGAATTCCCCAAAACAATTCTTCAATGATGTTCATAGTAACCCATAAAGAACCCAAGAAGAAAATCTTGCTGGAACAAATTGCCCATAAAATTAATTAATGAATATCTGAAGGCAACACTAAAAGAAATCTCAAAAATAAAATTTACAAAATTTCACTAGGAGAAGTTTCTCAAGGAATCCGATACGAATTTGAAGGAATCTCTGTAAAAAATTGGATGGAAACCCAGAAGAAATTCTCTAAGGAGAATTCTGTCAAGAATCCTATGATTTCTTGGAAAAATTCCTCAAAGACTCTTTGGAAGAATCACCCAAGGAGTCTCTGATGGTATCTTCCAAAGAATCCCTAAAGAAATTCACCAAAGAATTCCAACACAAACTTGAAAAAAATAAATGGTGAAGATCGGAAGCTAAATTATTGGAATTCCTGGAGAAATTCGCGAGGGAATTCCAAAAAGAATTTTCCAATGAATCGCTGTATGAATCATTCGCAGAATTCCTGGGTAAATCATTTAAGGAAATCCGCACGGAATCATTGAAAGAATTTCTCAAATAAATTCCTCAACGAATCTCAGGAGAAATTCTCGTTGAAATATCTGAAAAAATCACCAAAAGATTTTCCCAAAAATTTCCTTGCGAAGTTCTTCAATAAATATATGCACAAATTTCTTCGGAAAATCCCTATGTAATTGGTGGAAATCACCTAAGAAATTTCGCAATGGGATGCTTTGGAGAAATACTACAGCGTTGCTTTTGATAAATTTCCGATAGGATGATTATCTGGAAAATTTTCCTATGATTTTCTGAAAGTATTCACATTCTTTCGTGAAGAAATTGCCGAAAGAAATCTTAGAGAAACTCCCTTGAGAATATCTGAAGCTCTTCTTTAACGAATCCCTGCAAAAAATCACCAGGAAATCCTGAAGAAAGTCTTTAAAAAAATTCGGTGAATACTTTGAGATGCTTGGATGAATTCCTTGACATAATTTCTGGAAGAATTCTCCGTGAAACCCCTAAAGTTTACCAAGGATTTCTAAAAAAAAACTTTAAAAAATCAGGAATTTCCAAAAAAAAAATCTCAAAAAATGCCTGATGAATATTGTCAGAATGAAATTAACAGAAGAATACTAAAATTTCCCAATAATTCCAGTTTATGATAATATGATAATCGCTGAAAAAGTTCCAGATTTAACTCTTGGAAGAATTCCCCATAGAAGTTCCTTTACACTTCAACCTTCATTTAAGTAGAATCCATTTAAATAAAATCTATTTAGGTACCTCCATTTAGATAACTTTATTTAAATAACGTTATCTAAATGGAATCTCATTACACAATGGGTCCAGAGCCGCATTTACGAAGACAAAAATATTTGAGCCTGAAAATACATGGTGTCTTTGGTGTTTCTTCTAATTTTTCGACTTTTTTTTTCTCATCATTGTGAAATTAGCGTGGTCCCTTTATTTTAGCTAAGACAAACATCTGCTTCTTAATAGTTTAGAGCAAGTTTACAAGAAAAAAAACATGATTCTATCTCTTATGGTTTCTAACTTATAATTTTTTAAAGGATCATGTTAGGATGATCCATGAAATTCAGTGCTCTTACAATAACTTTTAATCCATTGTGGAACTTGCGGGGATAGCAAAGTCCCTTAGCGTAGGTAAGGCCCCAGGTCCAAACGGAGTTCTGAACCTGACCTCAAAAGTAGCTGTTGCAGAGGCTCCCGAGATGTCCAGGTCTGCGATGCAGAAATGCCTGGACGAGGGAGTTGTCCCAGAAGTTTGGAAGCGGCACAGTCTGGTTCTATTACAAAAGGCAGAGAAACCACCCGGAGACCCGTCGACGTATAGACCAATATGCTTGATCGACACGGCATGGAAGGTGCTTGAAAAGATCATCCTCTATAGATTGTTGAGGCACACTGAACGGCTTCCGGAAGGAGAGGTCGACCGTAGACGCTATCCTGTCAGTTACAAAAACCGCCGAGATAGCGTTCCAGCGTAAGAGAAGGGGGATTCGCTACTGTGCAGTAGTAACTCAGGATACAAGGAACGCGTTCAATAGTGCCAGTTGGCCAGATATTGCCAACGCACTCCTGCGTCTGGGCCACCTGGGTACCTGTACAAGATTCTCGGAAGTTACTGCCAGAATCGAGTACTAGTTTACAACACAGAGGTGGGTTGGAAGTGCTTTCACATAACCTTAGGAGTCCCGCAAGGTTCCATCCTGGGTCCGGAATAATGGAATGTCATGTACGACGAGGTGTTGAGATTAGAGTACCCAGTGGGAGTGGAGATTGTCGGATTTGCTGACGACATTACGCTCGAAGTCTACGGTGAAACGATCGAGGAGGTGAAGTTGACTACCGACCACCCGATCAAGATTGTGGAGGCGTGGATGCGGTCCAGGAAACTGGAGCTGGCTCACCACAAGACTGAGGTGACGATTGTTAACAACCGGATGTCGGAGCAGCAGACGGAGATCAGTGTAGGCGAGTGCATTATCCTGTCAAAGCGCTCTGTCAAACACTTGGGCGTGATGATCGACGATAAGCTTACCTCCGGTAGCCACGTCGATTATGCCTGTAAAAGAGCCTCCACAGCTATTGCGGACTGTCCGGGATGATGTCCAATAGCTCTGCGGTGTACGCCAGTAAGCGCAAGCTTCTGGCTAGTGTTGCTACGTCCATACTTAGGTATGGCGGCCCAGCGTGGGGCACCGCGCTAAATACTAAATGCTACCGACGGCAGCTGGAAAGTACTAACAGGCTCATGTGCCTGAGGGTTGCGAGCGCGTACCGTACCGTGTCACACGACGCTCTCTGCGTCATTACTGGTATGGTGCCTATCAGCATTCTTATCAGTGAGGGCATGGAGTGCTTCGAAATGCGCGGCACAAGAAGCATACGCAGGACTGTCAGGATGGCCTCTATGGTCACATGGCAGCGCGCGTGGGACAGTTCCACCAAAGGAAGGTGGACCCATAGGTTGATACCGAGGGTAGATAGTTGGATTAATAGGCGCCATGGGGAAGTTACATTCCACCTGACACAGGTCCTTACAGGTCATGGTTGCTTCCGACAGTATCTACACCGTTTCGGGCATGCAGATTCTCCCGAATGCTCAGTGGGCAATGGTTTAGAGGAAACGACAGAACACGTTTTGTTCGTGTGCCCGCGTTTTCGCACAATGCGTGACCGCATGCTTGCCACATACGGGGAGGACACAAACCCGGACAACTTGGTCCAGAGGATGTGTAGGGATGAGTTTGGCTGGAACGCCGTTTCAACGGCTATCACCCATATCGTCGGAGAACTACAGAGGAGGTGGCGCGTGGCCTCGGAGAATGGCTAGTCCAGATGCAGTACAAGAGGTGGCCCAGGGGTTCGGAGTCGGCTTCGTAGGTCATACCGGTGCCCTGCGGTCGAGATCGACCCTTACAGCGATTAAGTGGCCGCGGAGAGGAAGTCCCGGTAGCGGTGCTATCGTGGCGTCGGTCTACTGGGTTGGATCCAAGCCCGCGGTTGGAAAGGGGTCCCCGGCAAGGGTCGGGGCAGGTGGAGACCCTGCTGCCAGCAACCTTCTGGTGCAGCTGATAGGGCCTGAAGGGTAGTGATACCCTTGCCTTCAGCAGGTCAGTTCGGGTTGCACGTGGGCATCAGTTCTTGATGTCTGCAAAGCAGTTGGGCGCGGGCGGGGTTGACCCTGCCCGCCTTCCGAGGACAAAGGGAGTGGCGAGGACCACTCGGGAAACTGGCTAAGCGCCAGTATGTTACCGTGATGGACTCTCCAGAGCGAGTCATCGATGTTCGTTGCTGCTAGGCTACGCAGCTAACCTTGAGGGTGCGATGTGCACTAGCCCCTCTCTGAACAAATACCTTCTTGGTGGTTCCGGAGAGACGTAGGGTTTGGCGACCATTGGAATGGTTTAGTGGGCACGAGGAGAGAGTAGTCCTGGCTTTTACTTTTGTTGTAGAAAACGGCCTCAGCCCCACACTACCCTATCCTTCCTGTTAGGGTGTTGAGCAGATTATACCCCTATGGTTAAGAAGAAAAAAAAGGGGATGTGTAAGGATGAGTTTGGCTGGAATGCCGTTTCAACGGCTATAACCCACATCGTCTAGTTCAGACGCGACACAAGAGATGGTTCAGGGGTTCGGAGTCGGTTTTGTAGTTCATACCGGTGCCCTGCCATCGATATCGACCCTTAAGCGATTAAGTGGCTGCGCAGAGAACATCCTGGAACATCCGCTGTCGTGGCGTCGGTCTACTGGGTTGGATCCGAGCCCGCGGTTAGAAAGGAATACCTGGTAAGGTCCGGGCAGGTGAAGACTCTACTGTCAGCAACCATCTGGTGCAGCTGTTAAGGCCTGAAGGGTAGTGAATAGTGATACCCTTGCCTTCAGCAGGTCAGATCGGGTAGCATGTAGGCATCAGTTCTTGATGCCTGCAAAACAGTTGGGCGTGGGGTTGACGCTGCCCACCTTCCGAGGACAAAGGGAGTGGTGAGGCTATGCACCAGCATGCTATCGTGGTGGACTCTCCAAAGGGAGACATCGATGTTCGTTGCTGCAGGCTACGCAGCCTACCCTTGAGGGTGCGATGTGCACTAGCCTCTCTCTGCAGCTATGCCTTCTTGGTGGTTCCGGAGAGACGTAGGGTTTGACGACCGAGGGAGTGTGTTTAGTGGGTCGAGGAGAAAGTAATCCTGACTTTTACTTTTGTTGTAGAAGACGGCCGACAAGCTAAAACCGTATTCAGCAGAGAACCAGGAGGGGCCATCGGCATCGTGGAAGGCCGCTTACACGTTGGTTTTTTTTGTAGTTGAGGATGACCTAAGGACCTAACGCACCATTTTAAATTGATCTGCCCTCGTTCGGGAAATGTTTTGAACACTAAACCTGATTGTTCCTAATTCTAGTAATATTCTTTCTTGTTCCCCATTCTTCCAAACACACGCTGTTTGATTGGCATCTGATCAAAACACAACATCCATCCGTCACTTCAAGTGCAACTCTGCAACCCTTACCAACGGCAACGATACAGTGAATCACGAAATAAATCACAATAATAACGTTACGAGCCCATCACTCAACACCGGCCATCAGTCAAGTGGCGAGTGAGTAAGTGTCGCAGCGATTGCACTCTTCATCACCCATCGCCATCAGCATCGTCCGCATACTCTATCCTGGGATGGGAGTCGGTTAATTGAAACATCAAAGGGCCGTCCTGCGATACCGAGACACGGCGACGCAGTTTTTTTTTTGTTCGAATTATGTATCACAATTGCATCATGTCCCGGCTTTTTCCCCCTTTTCCGCGCTGTTTGTTCCTGTTACAGTTTTGAACAGTTTTTTTTTTCTCGACGAAGCAGACGAAGCAACTTCAATGAGGGTAGGTACCTATGTATGTTGCATTGCGTAGCTGGTTGCGCTGGAAAAAAGAAGGGTCTACTGCGAGTCTCGGAAGCTGAAGCAGTGTGACAAATTGTAATGTGCAAATAACTGTTCATTTGAATGCTGATGGGTGACAAATAAACACTCGTTGCATTTTTTGTGCTCGCGAGCAGGACAATAATGGACTGAATGGTGAACAAATTATTTAAAAAAAGCTACTTATCAATTGAAACCGGATTTGCTTCTGTTAATGATTTAATGAGTTGATCTATGTTTGGTATTTAAGAGGTTTACGTCCTCTTTGTTGAGTTTAAACGTCAATACGATTCATTTATGTGCTGAATATTTCTGAAATGAAGAAGATTAAAGATAGGAAGTAAATACTTGAACCAAAAATTTAAAATATATTCAATAAAGACAACATAAAGGATAGAAGGTAGAAAAAGAAATTCAATAGAAAGGAAAAATAAGATAGGAACTAGCAAATAGGCAGATCGAAAACAGAAGATATGATAGAACGAAGGAGATATGAAGGAACAGATAGAAGGTGAAGGGTATACTGATGCATTTGTCTTTGAAGATAAACTCCTCCAATGAAAATCAAACGTTACTGTATGTGCATCCAGTTAACCGCTTAGTGCTTATAAACACAGCCACGTTTACTTCGCTCAAAGAACCGGAAATGGACATGTTGGTGCGGCTTCCGAAAAAGCTCCCGAGAGACTCCAAGTCTAAAGAAAACCGCAAGGCTGCTGGTTGCTGTTTCCTTTTGGCCCCGTGAACAACAAACATACATCATATCAGAAAACAAGTGGCCCAACATCCGAGAACGAACAAGACCGAGAAGAGAACCATTACCTACCTTGTCGAGGTGGTGGTTCTTCTCCGGAGTTGTAGGATTTGTAGGCCCGCAAGGATCAACAGTCAGTGCACAGGAAGAATTAATGCTTTTTAGTTTCGCTCTGTACATATTTAGGAAGTGTACTGTATGTTCTGTTCCATCCGGGGTTCTTGGTGGTCTTCCGACGACGACGACGACGACGACGACGAAGGACGGAAGAATGAATGAGCCACCGGGTCCACCGGAGCATATATTTGTGATGGATGTTTATTTGCCAGCAATATTTATAAAGCCACATTACGGCATGTATTCGTCTTTTTCCAGTCTAGAGAGACGGATGGTGCAATGTGCGACTCGAATGCAAAGCGGAATGCTGCTACTCTTTGGGAAACACATTTTGAATGTAGTTAGATCAGTCAAGAATTGTACGTTTTGAGGTTGGTTTACTACTCGAAAATAGGTAAATTTACACTCGAAACTGAACGTGAAATGCAAAATTCGTGCATTTCGTGGTCTTTTTGATTTATACCCAAGATAGGGTACAATAGCTTCAGTTGTGTATATTGTGTTTTAGAACGTGAATTCGGGTTCTTGGTGGGCTGCAAAGTATCCTTCTCCAGTGGACCTAGTGCTGTGACAATCGCCTCCTTCCCTCTGGACGTTGAGTGCTCTTAGGTTCTCTAAAACCAACTTCTTTAAAAGCATCTCGTGCCTGGTCCGAAACGGGGTCGCTGACCTCTCCCTAGTTTTGTACTAAATATTAGCTTCTGCTTCAGCTATTGTTCTTCGGAATACTTGCTACATCTTTGTACCAACTCAGTCAGCCATGTTTGACTAGCTTGACAATATCCTTATTTTTATACATTTGATACATATAGTTCATGATTCATACGACTCCGTCCGTGTTCTTCACGATCAAAGAGAGATTCCAATGGGTTTCAAAGGCGTTTCAGGGGGTTGTTTCAGGGATTTCAGGAGCCTTTTAACCTTCCGTAGCTCGCGCGGTTGGCCACCACCGCACTAAGGGGATTCAGGTGGCCAAAAATCGAAAATTGACTTTATTCAATTAGAGATTTAGCTTCGGTAGTTGAAAGTAGACCACTTGGACCAGTTAACCCTAGAATATTATTTTGCTAATCCCTATACTTATCGAGATATTGGTAGCAGAATGAGACCATTGCTAATTTTTGGTAAAACGAATGAAATGTTCAACTTTACAAATCTTTTGCTTGAATAAAAATGTCATTTGGTGATTTGATGATCGAATAAAAAATGTCATACTTTTAAAGTAGTTTCTAAAAGCTTGCGTAGAAATGTTGATTGTAAAACTATTAAATGATACCACATAAAAAAAAAAACAGATTTTCTCCATACAAAAAAAGTTTCGCAAAGTTCCGCTTCGGGACTACTTCTATGTCTTTGTTTAGGACCCAGGGATACATTGAAAACAAATTTGTCAGCTACTAGCTGCTATTCTGCAATTCCAATCAAGTTGTTGGCGAGGATTGAGATATTGCTATATTGAATCACCCTAATGGCCATTAAATACCTCTGAGGAATCATTTGGCCGTCTTGACCGCTTTTCTCGGTAGATCAATCATAGTACAGTCTAAATCCGGCCTTGGATTTCTTAACGAAGCTTGTTTTTACGAATTGGAATACATTTTGTAAATAGGAATAGAAATCCTTAAACGCCTAAAAGAATGCAATGTATAAGGGCATCTCAATCGACGCTCCGCCATCGGACGGCTGTCCGGGAACTCGATGGAATCCGTTTTCCAAAGCAGTCCGGTCTCGAACTTTCCGCTTGCGGTCTGAACTGTAGTCTCCTCGAGAATGGATCACTAAAATAGCTAAAACGGCCGCTATGAAAAGAACAGATAGCGCCACCGTAGTCTTGTGTGTTTGACGTAACTCGACTGCTGTCATTGTGTTACAGTCCATATACGGTGGCGCATTTGTTTTGATGCGGTGAGTAGCGATAAAGTTGGCTACAATGATCCATTCTGCGCGCTCGTTGGTCTTCACTTCCCTCCACGTTAGGAGCCAAGGCAACTCCTAAGCTCTCCACCGAGAAAAACTTGCGTACGTAGTCGTGAAGGTCATGCTCTGACGTGTCGGCGCATATGTGCATTTGACGGTGCTGGAAGTTTTCTTCTGCCCCTCGTACGCAACCACATACGACCCAGCCAATGCGAGTTTTTGCGGCGATTGGTTGCCGTTCTTGGCCTTCTCGAAGTTTCGTTGTCGTCAACAGGTGCGAGTTACTCAAACCGATTAACAGTCCAGGAACGGCCCCTTGATAACTGCTGACTGGTAGACGACGCAGATGCTGGAACTCCTTCGCCAGTTGTACAGCATCCAGCGACTGTTCCGGTAATCCTAGGTTCTCGACGGTATACACTTCGGACAGGTTGAAACGCGTTTCACCCCCAAGCTCCGAAATGCTCAGCGTGTCCAGTTCCGTAGTTGCAATTTTCTTGTTTACTCCACTAGTCCAATGGATGCACAAGGAATGCGCTCGCCCGTTTACTCCAAGTTCGTCTGCAATAGCTTTTTCCACGACAGTCACAGATGAACCGTCGTCCAAGAATGCGTACGTATTCACCGAGCCATTCTTCCCGTACAATGTCACAGGCAGAATCTTGAACAACGTCGATGAAATGGGCTGACGGTGGATGGTAACAGTGGCATCGGTAACTGACTGTTTCTTGATTGGCTCCGAGTAAGGAACTAGAGGATGAATTGCGGGATATTAACCGTAGCATGAGCAGCACTTTCACCGACACGAATACCCAATGGAGATTCAACCCGCCGTCTGCCCCACATATGGGTGGATGTTGGGAACGGATGGTTCGATCCGTGAAGACGGCACTCGGATCATTGCCCATGTCCCGAAAGTTTGACGACGAGTCGTTCATCACTTTGCTGGCTGAAGCGGAGCACATGGTGAACTCGCGGCCTTTGACGTTTCTTCCATTGGACAGCGAGGAGCATGAATCATTAACACCGAACCATTTCCTTATGCTCAACTCAAACGGTGTTCGGCAACCAGTCAAAGCACCAGTGGACGAGAGACAAGCTTTAAAAGGCAGCTGGGAGCTGATCCAGAACAAATTGGACTCGTTCTGGAATCGTTGGATTGTTGAATACCTTCCAATAATATCTCGGCGGTCAAAGTGGTTCACCGATGTTGCGCCCATAAAGGAAGGATCTTTGGTTGTGGTGGCCGACGGGAAGGTACGGAACCAATGGATACGTGGTCGTGTTTGTCGAACCTATCCAGGTAAGGACGGAGCAGTGCGACTAGCGGACGTTGAGACAACTAACGGAATTTTAAGAAGGAGAGCGGTTTGCAACCTGGCTATTTTGGACGCAGCTAGGCAGGATGAAATAGCAGTGGGCGATCGTGATGATGCAGATAGCGACGGGCGCAGTATAGCCAGCAGTCGCGGATACGGTGCCGCTGAACAAGGGTTCGCATGACACGAGGGGGAGGATGTTGTGACGAATGCGTCTATTGGCGCGCCCCCGAAAGTTTAGAACGTTTGGATACGAAAGTGTGAGTAGAGTATTCATGCGAAGGCGAACTGTCAGAGACGGTGATAGGCGATAAATTGATTTATCATTGTTTTGATACCGTATAGTGCAACCTGAATTGTAAAAGTGAATTATTATTCTTTATTAAATTACCTTGAAATACTAATTGTAAAATAACTAATTACAGATTTATTTATAAACTACCTTATTGCGAAACAAAAGTGAACTAAAAATACCGTAAATTACTAAGTACGAGACCAATTGTAAGTAACTTAATTCTAGCTATCTTGTGCTCTTCTAATTAATAAAATCTTACAGCTTTGAGCTGATTCTCACCGGCAAAAGGTGAATTTTGCTACAAAGAGCTCCGAAAGGTAACCCCGACCGCAACATTCTCAAAGAATTGTGGTACCATCATGCAGCACGGATCGTTCGTGCGCCAGACTCGGTCGCAAACTCGAGTGACTCAAAATGCAACCGACAGAGGCTCCCAACCTTCTTCCAGTGATGATGCACAGGTACGATTTCGGAACGACGGGGATTTCGAACCTTCGGTGGTCGACGTAGAGCATGGTGGAGACTACGAGTGTACGGAATGTACGCGGCCCAACAATGCCGAGATGTATATGGTACAGTGCGGAATATGCAAGCACTGGTACCATTTTTCTTGCGCGAAAGTGGGCAAAGCTACAGTACGAACTAGAGACTTCATCTGTGAAAAATGTCTACCGAAAGTCCACGCACCCCCCGCTAGCTCCAGGACCGGCCAGTCTAGTACGTCGAGTGCTCGGCGAGCCCAGATCGCCCGGGATCTTCAGAAGCTGGAGGATGAAAGATGCTTACGGGAAAAGCTAGAGGAGGAACGGTTGCAGAAAGAGAAGCTGCTGATCGAGAAGGCGATAAACGAGAAGCTGGAAAGGGAGAAAAAATACTTAGCTCGGAAGCATGAGCTTCTGCGCCAACAGGATGAAGATCTGGTGAGCGAAAGAAGTGGAAGAAGCAGTCGGAGCCAGGCAAACAGCCGACAAAAAGTGGAAGAGTGGATCAAACATCCACAAATGTCTACCGACGGCGGCCCGGCTGTCGATTCAAGTTCTACCGGATTTAAGCCACAAGATCATCAACAGAAGCAACCAGAACAAGCTGGTGGGCCTGCCGGATCGTCAACACCCCTGGAAATCAGCGAACTTTCCGATCGTGGTCACCAGCGGATCCAAGCTGGAATTACAGAATCGGTTCCTCGCACCACAGATATCATTTCCATCGGAGACAGCCCGGTAATCGAAGACGGTTGTGCAAACCAACCCCTCAGCGCACAGCAATGTGAAGTGGAACGACAAGTTAACCCACCTAAACTTCTACCATTGGTTAACATCCAACCGTATGTCCGCCTCCTGGACGACAATCAAGTTCAGACGAGTTCGGAGATCGCCCGGAGTTCAAATACGCAAAGGCTTTCGCGGATCGTCCCAAAGCTAATGGGTAATCCTCTACCCTATGCAGTGTGCCAGCGCGAAACAAGCGAGATGCGGCAGCAGCATTTTCGTGACACGCGGCGCCATGACGAGTTGGAAGCGGCTGAGCAGCAACAGCAGCGTGAGCAGGAATTGATCCGACTACTGAGGCAATCCGAGGAACAGCGTGAGCAGGACAGGCAACGTCTACAAGACATCGAAGCCATGCTGAAGAGACAGCACGACGTCGAAGCGCAGCATAAGAAAGAAAATGATGTACGGAGGAAGCGTGAACTGGACCTTGTTAATCAGCTCAAGCTTTTTGAGAAACAGTACAACCAGGAACAAGCTAGGCGAGTCGAAGAGAAGCAATCGTTTTTGGAGAAGGAGCAACAACTAGTCGAGAAGCTGGAAGTTTTGCGTCTTAGCAGCGAACAGTTTTCGGCAGCGGAACATCGCTCAGCAGTCGAACAGGGTTTGGCGGCGGAACAGCGCTCAGCGGTCGAACACTTCCCGGCGATAGAACAACGCTCAGCAACTGAACATTTCTCGGTGACGAACACACGCATACCAGCGGAAACCCTACGAATAGGAGCAAGACATTTTGAAATTGACGCGAAAATATTTGTGGCCACCTATTTGTATGGAATCGCCCCATAGTTCACCGCCAGCACCATGCTAATGCCGAGTACAAAAAAAAAACGATTTTTTTCAACGTGTTCTACAAAATACTGTAGTGATATAGGTTGACCAAAGAAAATATTTCGATTCAAATTCAAACAGTTTACACAATCTTATTTTTCTGAGTGTACCTATGTCTTCTACCTGTTGCAACTGAGCTTTAGCTCACGATGTCTAGGCGTGATCGGAAAGCTCTTTCGCGCTGCGCTGACGAACAACTGGATGCGAAGAAAAGGGAGGCGAGAATGAATGACTAGCGAATGAGTGAACGAGAAGGCGTGAGCGGACATGCACACCACGGCGGACGAATGAAGTCAGTTTGTGAACGATGTTTGAGACGAACGGACGGGGGTAGTGATGTGGAGTAGTGATGATGAATCATAAAAAAAAGTAATTTGAGTTTCTGTGAATAAATATTCTTTAATAACAAAAGTGAAAATTGTTTTTGATGTTTTAATGGCTAGAGGATGGAGGAAGGCAGAATGTGTGACCGGAAGCAGGGTAAGTTTATTGATTTTTCTTGATTTGTTGGTGTATTTGGTGGCGCTGAAAATGATGGTATTTTTTGGAGTGAAAAGCTGGATTCCCGTGCATCCATACACGACTGAACTTGAATCGATTTTCCTTGATTGTTCCGAAAAGCGTACGAACACTACATGGCGCAGTTGGTATGAGTTTATTTAGTTTAGAATTTTCATTTTGTGGTGATCCATACTGCTCGGAACAAATTGCAAGTTGAATGTCAAACAAGAAAAGGCGGAATTGCTTCTTTAATTATGTTGAGAATTTTGAAGTCAATTGATGTTGGAAAATGTTGGGTTGGGTGGCACCGAGGCACCGCGATAGCTGTGATGGTAAAATTGATGAATTGATAATTCAGAGGTCCATTGTTTGATCCGAGATCAAGAATTGTGAGTGGAATGTCGAAACAAGAAAATGCAGAATGGTCCATTTTACGGACCAATTTTATGAATGAACGTTTAACAAGAGGTGGTATTCTAATACGAGAAAATCAACGTTACTGGCGTTTTGTATAAACAGCCATTGCTGGTTTACTTGTTTTGTGAAAGAAGTTTGGAAATAAAAAAAAAAAAAAAGATTTTATGGGAAGTTTTGTGTGAATCGAAATGACATAGTGTTGAAGTGTTCTTCGTTGAGTAATTTGTTAGTTATCTGGATTATTACAGGAGCATAATAACATTTTTGTGATATTGCACAACCGAGTGTATGGATCAAATATTAGAATGAAGCAGGACTGTACGTCATTGGAAGTTTGTTGTTTGTTGTAATATTTTATGTCGGATTTTACTTTAAACTAGAGGAGGAAAATTTATGTGCTACAGTTATTCAAAGCACCAGCGTTAACTCTAATAATGTTGGGTTAGTGGTTAAAAAATCATTTCAATTCTATCAAGTATTATTTAAAAGATATTTTAATTGGTGCTGTATTTAATGAGTTTTGAGTATAATTTGGTTTGAAGGTGAGAATTATTTACAATGATCGGAATGGATTTATATATATCAGAAAAAAAAGGTTATTGTACTGATGCAAGTTTTTATTTATAAGAACTCATTTTGGTTTTTAACAGTTATCTGTTAGGAATGGAAAGGTATCATATTTCGGATTAAGTGTGGTCAATTAAAGTGTGTGTCTGCAGATTTTATAATTTGACCAATTGTTCTAAGTAGTGCGAAGCATGAATTCTGTGTAGCGTCTCCATAAGAGTTAGGTCTCACAGAAGTTCAACAATATAATAATTGGAGTTTTGAAGTCAGTGGAATTCTTAAAGATTGTGTGTAGTGACTCTATATGAGTTAGGTCTCACAGAAGTTTAAAAAAAAGGTTTATCGATGGTTCTGTGTAGCGTCTCCTTAAGAGTTAGGTCTCACAGATGGTAGACAAGGCAGAAAAACAGAGGAGATGGTTGATACACATAATGTTTCTGTGTGCGTCTCTGGATGGGTCAAGTCTCAAAGAATCAGCGAAAAAATGAAATGATTGTCTATATCATTCTGTGTAGCGTCTCCTTAAGAGTTAGGTCTCACAGAAGAGCAATGCAACAAAAGCAGTGGTAGTTTTTTTTTTTTTTCAATTCATTTATTTGGCAGGCTCATACATGCTTAGCATTTAACGGAGCCGAATCTCATTATTGTAAAAAATTTAATTTTAAAATTAATTATTCTACAAGGTTAACTTTTTCTCGCTGTCTTCTTCGGGCGCAGCATTTCAGTAGATGTCGATCCCGTCGCTGCAAATTTATTCCTACGTTCATTTGCCTCATGACGGTCCATCGCAGACTGGAACGCGTTCGTTAATTTTGCTATGCCAGTGATTACTCTTTCCTCCCGTTGTCGCTCCATTTCTGCTTCCTGTTCTTTCCGCCGGATTTCAATTTCACGTATTATCGCTTCGGTATCCATGGTTTCCTCGATCACATCTTCATCTATGCTCTCCTCTTCGATTATTTGTACTTCATCAGACAACGCTGACGCTCCGGATTCCACAACTCCAGCATAAGTAACTGCTCCTTCTTTCTTCTTATTCCTAGTCTTCTTGGTCTTCCGCTGCGGGCAAGCATCCTTATGATGTCCCTCCAAGCAGCATAAAAAACATTTGTCCTTAAGACCCTCGTAGAAAATCCGAGCCTTCCAACCGCTGATTTGTAGAGATGGTGGAATCTCTTTCTCTATTTCTACGTATACTCCTCGAATACCTGTGTGCAGGTGATCGAGGCCCAGTCCGATAGGAAATTTCTCTCGAATGACACTTTCCACTTTTCCGTACTCACCAAACACCAACGTCAAATCGGTATCGGGCACCTCCGGAGCGATGTCGAAAACACGTACGTAGGTGCTGTTCCTTCCCGCAATGGACAAGCGTACGTCCGCGGTCTTTCCGTTGGAGTAATTGAATTTGATTAATTCCTCCTGTCGTTCCAGCGTATTTTCCATGGCTCGTTCCGTTGTATACTTAATGCAAAGGCACCGCCCCGGCAGTCTGTACACTGCCTCTATTTGTAGCAAGTCCGAGTGCAATCGCTTTGTGAAATCGGCAATCTCCTCCCATGATGGCTGTGGAGCACCGACGGGGAATTTGAATTGCACTGTGTTACAAATCGCTTCCATGACAAACAGCACCAAATTTTAGCACCGAATGTGTAAACCACACGGACAAAAGCCGTTCCGAACAAAAGGCTACTTATTCGAATGCGAGCGATCGGGAGCGAATTACTGCTGCGTCCGATGCAGACCGACGTAGAGGAGAAACTGAAAGCAGTGGTAGTTATTGATATTCTGTTTCTGTGTGCGTCTCGGTATGAGTTAGGTCTCACAAAAGTGACAACAAAAGCCAGAGTAGGAAGCAAATAAGACTACAAATGAGTAAGTACAAAGTCTCTGAATAAACTACGTAAAAAGAAGTTAAAAAAAGGAAAGAGAAATGAGTAGGTGTATTACAGATAAATCTGCATAGAATCTTATGGGGATTTAGCAGATCTATAGTGATAAGCAAAATGATGCATTAGGAATTCCTAATGATGAGATATAGTTCCTCTTCATAATAGTAATGCTCAACACATACGTTATGGGAATTAAATTTTGAAACATATCAAAAAGCATGATATAACAAAATACACGAACTAACAACTACATAATTCTGATATTCTGGTTCTGAAGCCTAATGATTATTATTGGAGTCTGGACAACTCTACGCATTATAATAATGGGATATTTCTTTATGATGTAGCGTGTATGTTGAGAAAGATAAATGAATTTGGGAAATTTGACACTTAACTGATTTTTTATAAACTTTACAAGCTAAACTCATGCAATCTGTATGAGTAGTTTCTTGAAGGTGAACCATGAAATCTGTGAGATACGAAAGAGTTGATTGGCGATTACCTGATTTTATGCTTGATGGATTTCTTGGAGCCTTGCAAGCTTCACCCATCTAAGCGATTTTAGAATTAAATGTATTGAGTTCTTTATGGTAAAACATGAAAAGAACGAAAACACTATTAACTAGAGTGTTGGTAA
Source organism: Aedes albopictus (assembly GCF_035046485.1). Classification (NCBI taxonomy): domain Eukaryota; kingdom Metazoa; phylum Arthropoda; class Insecta; order Diptera; family Culicidae; genus Aedes; species Aedes albopictus. The sequence continues at coordinate 28,885 of NW_026917020.1, forward strand.
TATTTTGCTTTTAAAGTTTAATGTTAATCAAGAGGAGTCGGAAAAAATACACAGTTGTGTCAGTAGTTTCTTGAGGGTAAAACTAGGAATTTGTGAGTAGGAAGGAGTTGCTTGACAATTTCCTAATTGTTATGTACGAGGGATACTTCGGAAGCCTGGCAAGCGAACAGTTTTAAAAATCAGAGGTTTTGGATTCTTAATAAGGAAACATGCAAACAAAAATTAAAAAAACTAGTCAATTTCTGATATTTAGATGTAAAGCAATGGATTCTGGAAAACTCTACACAATGTAGCAATATCAAATTTAGTTTTAGCATCTTTTTTAGAAAGAAAACATGAAAGTGAAGAAAGACATAAGAATACGAGGTTTTATTTGTCACTTGACAATTTCAAAACCTTTCAAGTAGTATCAGTGGTTAATTGACGATTTCCTATTTTTTTGCTTGATGGATACTCATGGAGCCTGGAAAAGCTTCACTCATTTAAGAGATTTCACAATCAGAAGTATTGCATTTTTAATGATGAAACATGTCAGCAAAACATAAACTTATAACAAGAGTATTTCTATTGTTTTGATTGGAAGTCTAAAGGATACTAATAAGATCGGGAAAACTTCACACATTAAAGCAATGTTATGTTCTGTTGTTACAGTTTCTTTAGGACTGTATGTATAAGTTGAGGAAAGTAAAGTGGTTTGATGTTTTTTTAAATTTTATTTTGCCCCATGACATACTTTTGAAACTTCGCAAGTCCAATCCATGTAACCAATCTCAGTATGTCTTAACCATAGTCGTGCATTGAAGTCATTATGACCCAGATAGGCTATAGACCCAGATATGCTATGGACCCAGATAGGCACTATGTAAACGGGGGAACGTCAGCTAATGCATGAATAAGGTTAAGGGTAGGTAGAGTATGAAATTTGTGAGGTACGAAAGAGTTGATAGATGTTTTCCCAATTTATATGCTTAATGGAACGTTCGGAACCTAACAAGCTACGCCTATTACAGCCAACTAAAAGTCAGTTGTAACTTGCTAGTGGCAGAACATATAAGTTCAATTAGACATAAAGACATATAGAGATTTGAAGGTGATATTTTTCTTAATACTCGGTGATTACTTTTGGACTAACACATCTTTATAATAAGTAATTAAATAACCTGTTCATTACAATATGTAAACTAAGAGGTGTTAACGAACAAGTTGGTATCCATACATTTTTAATGCCTGGTTGATACTTTTAAGATATGTTAATTTGTAACTCCAAATAATTTGAAGATAAGCGGTTGTTCATTTTGAGAGAGAGGCATGTGAATTGGAAAGAACAGGAAGAACTGTGATGGTTTGATTATGATGCTCAATGAATACTGCAATTAGAAATATGATGATCTCCATCATAAAAAAACAAACACAAAACCAGCTGTTGTAGTTCATATTCTCTACTTATAAAAAAAAAATATGTTCAACCCTTATGTGGCCGACAGGGTACCCCGGTATCCAGCACCCATTTAAAAAGCACGGTGTAGAAAAAAAAGCAAAAAGTTTGCCGGACTCACAACGGTTAAAGTTGCTTGGAGGCATTTAAACTCATGAACAGATGAACCGATCAACAAAAGTGTTGCGCTCTTTGATCCGTCTTTTGGGTAATTGTTAAATGTAGACATAGTTACGAATATCAACTAAAAAAAGTAGAAACATGTGAAAATAAGATATTTGTAGTGATACAATGCAATGAAAAAAATAATAATCTAGAGCGCGGTGCTGCAATCAGCGCAACAATTGTCAAAATTTAAAATAACAGTACAACTTCCGTGGGACCAGACAGTATAGGACATATTTAACAAATATTGGCGAATTTTATCCATGGTAGCAGCTTTGAAATCTCTTTCAATATTTGTTGGTGGACAGATAAGGACTTTTAAACTAGCAGAGGTTTGTTGATTATTATTTTTCCGGGGCGCTTATTGAAAAGATTGGAGTCTGGCGAAGTATAGAAACTTGTAATCCATCTTCTATATATATAAAAATGCAGTGGCATACGTGGGACCGCGCATAACTTGCGAACGGAAGGTCCGATTTTGATTGTCTTAGTTTTGTTCTGTTAGTTTTCCCCCAAGGATGGTTTATGAGGCAAAAAACATGGAAAAATTGAGAGTTTTTGAAAATCGATCTTCCATACATTTTGTTACCGGGGACTTGGGCTTGGATATAAACTAGAAACGTCAAAAAACGCAGTAGGCAAGACAAAGTTTGCCGGGTACAGCTAGTATTATATATTAGATAGAATAGTATAAAAGTAGGATATACATATAGAGCATAGATTAGAATTCGTGTATTGTATGATGGTTTTTCTGATACATGTATGTTATTGCAGTGGGGTAAGACATTGACAATCCAGATCAGCTTTAACTCAAAACAGGGTTTTCAATTTGATGAAGATTAACTTGATTGATGGCTTGATGGATCATTCTGGAGCCTGCCGTTTGAGTTTTTCATGAAAGCAGTCTTAAGACTTTAAGGTATTCCTTTTATGTACTTAGTGAATCATGGAAGCAGTCTCAATATTATAACGTATTTTCTTGTATATACTTAGTGTGAGGCAGAGATATTTGTTGATGATTTTCTTATATTGATGTTCCGTTAATGTACAAATGCGTGCAAGTCACACAAAATAGTAGAATTTTTAAAGTTAGCGGTTGTGAAATCAGCGGAACATGTAAATTGGACAACATAAATACATTTGAGGATAATTTTTGTGTGCCACCTTCAATTTCACATTTTGGAGCATGTATCCACGAAAACAGTCTTGGCATTACCTATCGTAGATTATCGGAGGGTAGACACAAATAGGGTCATTTGCTTATAATTGAGTTTTGAAGCTTGACGTATGATTTTGTAACCTCGTAGGCAACACATTGTTTCTATACAGAAAATGGAATGTAATATAAGCCTAGTAGTAGAAAAGTAGTGTGTAGCTATGTGTAATTTATGAAGATTTTGTTTGATAAAAAACACTTTTTTTCAATCTTTTTTTTTTATCTTTATTATCGAGACTTTCAGCCCGAGGCTGGTTCGTCTCCGGAATTTGAGTCAAAACAAATAACATATTGTGGAGTCTATTTGTGCTTACTTAATAACCGCTCAATTTTTTTGCCTGTCTTCGGGACATCCGTTCTCGTTTATCGTTCCACGCTTTGATCACCTCTGTAGTTGCAACCTGGAAATCAAGCACCTCCAGATCGCTCTCGCTTTCGCTTTCCTGTTCTGCCTCCGGTTCTCCAATGTAGCTGCGGTTGCTCTGCATGTCATCATCAACGGTGATTATACTATCGCCGTCGTCGTCGCCTTCATATACCGTCTCAGTTTTCTTTTTCTCCTGTGGCTGGTTATTGGAATCAGAGGAATGGGTAGACAATTGTCGTTTATCCGTCCTCTTTGCAATTTTTTCCCCTTTGTTTTGCCGTTTGCGGGTACCAACATTCGCTGCGCCTGTGTCAACGAGATTTTGGCTAGTTCATCACGGGACCCGCGCTTTACGCACATTTTGTGAGTTTGTCGGGAGTGGATTCCGATCCCGGATTCTCAGCGAGAAAGTCACGTGCTTTAACCCTCACAACCAGGTTCTCTCTTGATTAGAATGTACTTCAATGAAATATGCAAAATAATGATCACAACAAAATTTATTACATGTCAACGATAATGTAATTTTTATGTCCAATAGAGATTTGTGGTGCAATTTCAGATAAGCTATTGTTGTAATATGGGGACGGTTATGAAACAATTACTCACTAAGGATGTTGTTGATGAGTTTCTGATTTTATCGCTATATAAATTCTTCTGCACCACACGGAAGCTTCAGTTATGTAAGTGTCATTTCATTGTTGGCTTGTTTTCCTTATTTTACAGTCCTTGGTGATTAGCCTCTTTAGATTAGTAATACAGTAATATTCATGAAGGAAAATTGCATCGACAATTAGGAAAATATAAAAAAAAAAAATTTATAAAAAAAAAAATCATGATTTTTCCCATCCTTGGTTAGTGAACACTGATCAAAGTTAGTTCTGTCGTGTTAAAAAAATGGGGGAAAATAAGTTTGTAAGTACTTAAGAAACTAATTGACATTACTATATTAAGGTTATTATTAATTTTTAAATGCAAAAAAAAACATTTTTCAAATTGGTAGTTTAATTGTGTATTACTTTTATTACAAATGTACATCACTTGAAATACCTACCAGTATACTTTGTGGTAACTTAGCTTCTTTGTGGTGTTATGATTAAAAAAAAATACAATGCTCATGTTTAAACTGATTAAAATCTCAGTTCCAATTCCATTACTCGAAGAGAAAAATGGTGATAATTTTAAATAATAAAACGAAATTTTTACTGGGAGCAGGGATGGCATTCACCATTTGCAAAGAGTTACATTCATTTGCTACTATCTCAGTTCATAAGCATGCTATCAAAAAACAATGTATGGATGACTTTTACCTTGTAGTTTTATCTGAAAGTTTGCCGAATATCATAAAAGTCGAACACGCTTGCTTAACTCGTGAGCGAGCTGTGAAAGCAACTCTCCACGCCGTGAATGTAATTTACATTCACGGCGTGGAGAGTTGTTTTCACAGCTCGCTCACGAGTTAAGCATGCGTGTGCGACCCTTATGATATTCGGCAAACTTTCAGATAAAACTACAAGGTGAAAGTCATCCATACATTGTTTTTTGATAGCACGCTTATGAACTGAGATAGTAGCAAGTGAATGTAACTCTTTGCAAATGGTGAATGCCATCCCTGACTGGGAGTTTGAATTAAGTGACATTTATAGCCTTCCTAGACGAACAAAATTGTTTAGATAGGTAGATGCGTGTATGACCAACAAATATAAAAAGTGAATGAGCCATTTTACGAGACGTTTCGGATCAGCTGATCGCTCATTTCATGAATGAAAATTTAACAGGAGGTTGCGCCCAAGCCCGTGAGTGTTAATATCAATATCAACACTGTTGTCGTTTCGTAAAATATACAATTCATCCAAGCATCACCCTCATAAAATGAATCTTACACAGATGATAACGTGAATGATAGCACATATCATTCTGTGTATCATCAAGATGCTAGCCCGAAATAAGTATTCAGTAGTAATCCTAAATTATAGGCGGCCATTGTTAGCCAATCGTACAGAGGGAACTGTTAAAGTGTGAGCCAAATGGACATGCTTGTCGTTCGAATGAAGGCGTCGTCTGAATGCTAACTATAACTGCACTTGTCAAAAAAAACTTCCATTGCTGCTTCTTGTTTCACTTCTGCTGACATGATTAGCGTAACACTTTTGCAATGAATTTCAGATTTTTTCGATGTTAAAAAAAAAATTAATTAAAAAAAAAATCTACCATAATTAGAAAATGTAAACAAAACAACATGAACCGCAACGAAGTCACACACAAAGTTCGAACATCTAGCTTTGTAGCAAGTCTTAGCAGCTGTTGTAAACAAAACAGACAGCGTTGCCAAATCGACATATGTAACTTCCGCTCATCTTAATGTAGAGAATTTCTAGTATTATGCACATTGTCTCATATTTTTCTTTTGGCAGCAGTAACATGGTATCTATTAAGACTTAAATACGATTAATATGTGCGTTCTTATTGTATACGATGAAAATTGAGGAGTTTTGTTTTGATTTCAAGTATGTAAAATTGTAACTGGAAAAAATTTGCTGTTCCTGATTGTTTGCAAGTTGCTCAGTTAAAAAAAAAGACTAACATTTGAAGAGCTGCTTATTCTAAAAGGAAAGAACAAACAACAAAAAGTTAAGAGGAAACAAACCTCCATCCTCTAAAAGTATCATCATCATTAATCATTGACAAGGCTCGAAATCGAGGATAAAAAACCGCCGCCAAGTTCAAAGGCTTGCTACGGCCCAAATAGATACATTATCACAATTCTAAACATTTCAGGCAAATTCTGAAACATCATTCTATCACCACTTACCTTTTACAGGCGATAATATCGTCATATTTTGGAATAAACTGTTTTAGAAAATAAATTATGCTCCCACGGCTCAGCACTAACACTAATTTATGCTGTTTTGCATGGGATATCGCCCCCAGCAACACGACAATTCAACGGCTTTTTTCTTTCACTCGCGCACCAAAATTTCCCTTGAAATGTATTTCACTTGCACGATATGTTCTCAAAGAATGTATATTGGGCACATTTATCACTGTTCATTAACTTAAATAAAAGAAAACTGCGTTTTATTAAATCACTTTATGAACTCATAAAATGCAATCGGTACACCACGGCTGCTATACTAATACATTGCATTATGTGTGGCAATATCCTAGCGAGCATGTGTGAGCCTTGCAATCATTGGCCAGCATTGCCAGGAGTGCGCTGCCATTATTCAAAACAAAGTTAATAAAATGACCGTTTATTCTGAACAAATAAACATTTATGAGTGTTTCATAAAGTTCTTTTGTATTAGCATAATTGATTCAAGTAAATGTAAACACGTAATAACGTGCAATAGCATCATCCATTATTTTATTTCATTTTGTGAAGTCGCTGGAAGCAGGATGTTCGGCCACACTGACGAGAAAACACCATATCAGTAACAAATTTTGAAAACGACGTATAATCAATGGTGTAGCATTGATTATACGTCGTTTTCAAAATTTGTTACTGATATGTTCGATCATATGTTTTTTGTTTACGTTTCGAAGCATCAGTCGGTTCAATAATGTACATGACTCATTGAACGTAAGTTTTTGTGGGTGATAAAAGTTCAATTTATGATGAGTGTGATTTCTGGGACTATTGCTCAGTCTGCAGCACCCTATCCGAATTCGGTTCTATACATAGTGGCTTTGAGTCGGAGGTTGACAGAGAATTTTGTGAAACAAATGACTCTCAGCGGTCAAATACCCTCCCGACCGGCGACCTGTGAAGATGTTTGGCCGTCATTCACCGACGACACGGCATGTTTTCTGAGGGACTTATCTCTGCAAAGCGACTCGCTTGGTGAAAGTTCTCTTTGGACTTATGATGAAATGATGCCCCTTCCGGATTCGGACCCAATCGGTCGAGAACCGGTCACTGACGATGGAGGCATTACTTCAGTGCAAACGTTACATCTCTCCAAGTCCAACGCAGAAACACGTAAGTCAATTCAATATACATATTTAGAATATCAACAGAAATAATATTTACAAATTTGATAAAAATGACATTCGGGGCTAACGGCAATGGGTTTTTCACAACTCACGAGAAATAATCCTGACAAATATGCATGGATTTCATACATTACTAGGTTGGTTACGGTTTTTGTACCCCTTAGTGTGTGTTATTTGCTTTGATCGTTAAGCAGTTTGATCTTCTGTATGGCTCAACGTTCCCATTGGAACTTGACCTGCCTCTCTTCAACTTAGTGTTCTTTGGCTAATATTGGTCCCAGACGTGTTAACATTATATTTTTTTTTTGGAAAGATTCAGCGTAATTACAACGCATAGAATTAACGTCTGTGAATAGCTTGAGCAAGATATAATCAATCTCCGGTAACCTGGAGATTCATTTTGTCATCTCGGGTAACGAGTTAGGAAAGCTCTCGGTTAATAATAAATTTCTAAAATATGCTGAAAAGTAAATCTTGTTCCAGGAATACAGTGAATAAGGAGATTTTTTTATTCTTCAATCACTTAACCTAATTTTTATATGACATGACCATCCACTTATGAAGTGAACGTGTAGCCACTACGCTACGGGCCCCGGCATGAATAAGGAGATATATAATAAAATAATCAATACAAGTTTATTCGAAAAACTGAACCTCACTTGAAAAAAAAACACCAAATAAACTAGCAATTCAGGCCAAACATTTCAATAGGTCCTATCTGCGTTTGAGAGGCTCTCTTTGTTCATTTTCTCTTTCAATCATTGCAATGTAATGGTACACTTTTCAACTACTTTTGCAGTACAAATCAAAAGACGATTGTTTTGACCATCGTTCAATGCAAGGAGACAATCATAACACAAATAAACAGCTGAGATATTAACGAAAGAGAGGGAAACCAAAGAGTGTCTCTCTTCTGCATATAGGACCTTTAGACATGTTTGGCCTGAATTATCTATCAAGTGCAAAATTATGCACTGCGTAATGCTCCTTGAATAAGGCAAACATTTATATGAAATTTCTTGTATCAAAACCATGCTACGTAGTTGAACTATCTGAAAAAGCTAGAATTACGTTTTGTAGTTAACATGTTGAGAAACGATTAATTTTGAAACAATACTGATACAATAATAGATGCCACAACTATATATACTGTATTCCAGATGGTATTCCTTGATTTTTTTTATAAATGTGAGGTTAATTGTTCATGTATAATATTCTTTTCGGGAGTATCGGAAGATGGAAAAACAATAATGATTGTTAAGAAAAAAGCCATCAAAGGACCGATCAAAGAAAATGCAGCTAAGCTTGGATGCAAGTTAAAAGATGGTGAAATTTTTTTTGACAGAAAAACAACCTGCGAAATTCAAGTTTGACTCCTCACTTGTGTAGCAGAAAATGCGATTGTGTGCTTTGTTAACAGTAACAGCATTTATGATTATTTGGTAAAGGAAACTCAAATTCATCCTACATTAATGTAAAGAATTGATTTTTTTTATATGCGCGGTTACTGCTTTTTGGTACCGGACTATATTGCTGCTGCTGTCGCATCTTCAATGGCCTCAGACACGTTTGTTTTCTCGGTTGCATTGCCGGTGTCAGATATGACCCCTCCGGTTCCTTAGAAATAAAACTGTTAGTTTAATTTTTATTTTGTAATCGTTTTCAAAAATTTAGATTCAATAAAGAAAATTAAACCAGATAATTTGATTTTTTTGTGACTTTATTATTTTATTTCAAATTGCAATACTTCCCATCTTTAACCAGAACCGTAACTCGCATGTATTTGTGTTACCAGCTCAATTTTCATACAAGATCGCACCACCACAAACACGCAGATTGATGATTGCATTTTTATTTCACAAACACATTGCCAGCTAGGATTGCTGGATATTTGAGCCTTAAAATGATAATGTCGGAATTAGGAGATATTCCTTGAATTTGTTTATAAATAAGTTTAACAATGTAAATATAGTTATATTGCGTTATCAAATGGCATGAAATTTAAAAAGTGTCGTAAATAATTTAGACAGTATAACATCGATAGGCGTAAATTGTGTTTGTTTAGTTAAATAAGAAATGAAAAAAAAAAAAACAATACGAAATGACAGGATATATTTATTGTATTATGTGCAAAGTTATACTTAAGAATACACTGCCCAATTAAATACACAAGGTTTTGTTAATATATAACATAGGAATTAAGTAGTTAACATTATTGAATTGAATAACGTTTAAAGTATTGTTAAAGCGCATTTTTTCAAGTATGACACAACTTTATTGCGTTCCAATATCTTTGTTTTGAAAGTCAAATAAGCATAAAATAATGTCAGATAAGCAAAAAAAAAAAGGTTAAGCTCCGTGGATAGAATGACTGTTCAATCGATAGAATGACAGTTGGTCTCAATTTTTTTTCACATAAGAACATCTGAGGAACCCAACCAGCTACAGACACTACCTTTGATGCAATATGTTATTTTTTTGGATTCTATATTTTGTCAATATTGTTACACAAAAAGAAGGCTTGCTTTTCAATTGTACATATTTTTAGTTAAATATATGTTTATTTCGATTATAGAATAAGAATAGAGAAGGAGGCGATTGTAGTGATATAGGTTGACCAAAGAAAATATTTCGATTCAAATTCAAACAGTTTACACAATCTTATTTTTCTGAGTGTACCTATGTCTTCTACCTGTTGCAACTGAGCTTTAGCTCACGATGTCTAGGCGTGATCGGAAAGCTCTTTCGCGCTGCGCTGACGAACAACTGGATGCGAAGAAAAGGGAGGCGAGAATGAATGACTAGCGAATGAGTGAACGAGAAGGCGTGAGCGGACATGCACACCACGGCGGACGAATGAAGTCAGTTTGTGAACGATGTTTGAGACGAACGGACGGGGGTAGTGATGTGGAGTAGTGATGATGAATCATAAAAAAAAGTAATTTGAGTTTCTGTGAATAAATATTCTTTAATAACAAAAGTGAAAATTGTTTTTGATGTTTTAATGGCTAGAGGATGGAGGAAGGCAGAATGTGTGACCGGAAGCAGGGTAAGTTTATTGATTTTTCTTGATTTGTTGGTGTATTTGGTGGCGCTGAAAATGATGGTATTTTTTGGAGTGAAAAGCTGGATTCCCGTGCATCCATACACGACTGAACTTGAATCGATTTTCCTTGATTGTTCCGAAAAGCGTACGAACACTACAAATACAACAGCGCGATCGTTTGAGGGTTAAGGGTTAAGTATCAAGGGGATTTCAGGGATAATTCAAGGGGCTTTAAGGCAATGCAGATGATCTCAGGAGCCTTTAAAGGTCGTTACAAGAGGTTTGAGGGGGTTTCTAGGCATTTCAGAAAGTGTCAGATGATTTCAGGAATATTTTAAGGGCGTTCCTAGAGGTTTTAGGGTCGCACCTGCGTCACTCCGTAACGCTTCTGAAACCTCCCAAAAATGCTCTAAAACTTCTTGGAACGCTCCGAAGATCTCCCTGAAACCCTTTCGGACCCCATGTAATGCACCTGAGTAATGCCTCTCCTAACTCCTAACTCTAACTCCTAACTCATGCCTCCTCCGAGTAACTCCTCCGTAATGCCTCTGTATCCCACCGAAAATGCTCTAAAGCTTCCTAAAATGCCTTCAAAATCCCCTGAAACCCCCTCGGACCCTAATGTAACGCATCTAAGACTCTCCGAAACCCCCGAAAACGCCTGCAAAACGCCTTTGGATCCCGCCGGAGATGCTCTGAAACTTCTTGCTTCGAAGATCCTCCTAAAACTCCCTCGGATCCCGTATAACGCATCTGAGACGCTTCGAAGCCCCCGTAACCTCTCACAATAGATCTAAAAACTGGGCGCAGTGACTTATATACTCAACAAGTAATAAAATAAACCCCTCTGAATCCTGCCGAAAATGCTCTGAAACTTCTTGCCTCTAAAATCCCCCTAGAATTCCCTCGGGCCCCATGCAACGCGCCTAAGATCCATCGAAACCATCGAAAACGCCTCTGTAACGCCTCTGAATTCCACCCTCGGAAACTGCCGAAAACGTACCTGCAACGTCGAAAATCCTCTGAAACACTCTGCAATGCTTTCGAAAACCCACTCAGACCCCCGAAAACCCCCTGAAACCCCTTGAGACCTCCTGAAACGCTCATTATAACACTGAATCAACAATTTACCCCCATAATACTCGATATGCAGCCATCAGCGGAGCCAGCATTTTCTTTTTTCTTACTCACTCTCCTAAACATACCCGAGAAAGACACAGATGGAAGAGCGGGCAGCTTGCCTCCTCTTTCATCTCGCTCATTTTCCTGCATGTTTAGGAGAGTGAGTAAGAAAAAAGAAAATGCTGGCTCCGCTAATGTATGCAGCTGCAGCTCTCCAACGTTGGTCACGCCCAACGCTCGCCAGGTCACGATCCACCTGGTCCGCCCATCGTGCTCTCTGTGCTCCACGCCTTCTTGGACCAACCGGATGGTTAGGAAACACTAACTTTGCAGGGTTGCTGTGCGGCATTTTTGCAACATGTCCTGCCCACTGTATCTGTCCAGCTTAAGCCACTTTCAGGATGTAGGACTCACCGTAGATAGCAGCGAGCACGCGGTACATTCTTCACCGCCACATACCGTTGCTCCTGCACACCACCGAAGATCTTCCTTAGCACGCGTCGCCGAAAACTCCGAGTGCTTGTAGGTCCTACCTGAGCATCGTCCATGTCTCGTGTCCTTTTTTGACCGCAGCTTCTTCTGAAGCCCGTAGTATCCCCGACTTCCCCTGATGATGCGCCTTCGTATTTCACGGCTAACGTTATTGTCAGCCGTTAGCGATAAACCAAGGTAGACGAATTCTTCTCCCACCTAGAAAGTATCCCCGTCTGTCGTAACATTGCTGCCAAGACTTGTTCTGTCTCACTTTGCCCCACCTACCAGCATGGACTTTGTTTTAGCCGCATTCACCATCAGTCTGCCCTTTGCTACTTCACGTTTCACACGGCTGTACAGTTCTACAGTAAACAGACAAATTGGCCGGATTTCATGAAGATCGTACCCCCGCTGCTGAGCTCGGCTTGTCGAATAACACCTTCCAGGGCGATGTTGAATAGTAGGCAGGAGATTCGAATGAACTGGATAGTTCACCCGAAATCCTTACACTATTCTGCACACCGTCCATCGTTGCTCTTATCAGTCTAGTCAGCTTCCCAGGAAAGCCGTTTTCGTCCATGATTTTCCATAGCTCTGCGCGGTCGATACTGTCGTATGCCGCCTTGAAGTCGATGAACAGGTGATGCGTTGGGACCTGGTATTCACGGCATTTCTGGAGGATTTGCAGTACGGTGAAGATCTGGTCCGTTGTCGACCGGCCGTCGATTAAACCAGCTTGGTAACTTCCCACGAACTCATTCACTTTTGGTGAAAGACGACGGAAGATAATCTGGGATAGCACTTTGTAGGCGGTATTCAAAATGGTGATGGCTTGAAAGTTCTCGCACACTAACTTGTCGCCTTTCTCGTTGATGGGACAGATTACCCATTTCTTCCACTCATGCGGTAGCTGTTCGGTTTCTCAGATCTTGACTACTAAGGCAGCATCCATTTATAACGTAACTCTAAAATCAACATTTTTCGACATCTCCCCCTCGCTCCTCTGTAACACTTTTTTGTATGAAAGCCCGACAATTTTTGTATGGGCCGTAATGGTCGGCCATACTACCAACCCCCCCCCCCCTTCCTCCCCTTAGAGCGTTACGTAATTCGTGGACGGTGCCTAACTGGTGCAGACAGGTGGCCAACTTTTCCGGGCCCATCTTGATGAGTTCTGCTGCGATACCGTCCTTACCAGCCGCTTTGTTATATTTGAGCTGGTGGATGGCATCGTTAACTTCCCTCAGCATGAGAGTTGGATCCGTCCTCTGCTGCACCAGCTTAGTCATTTCCTCCGCTGCCTCGATCCCCCGGTGCCTACATTCTCTTCGCCATTCAGTTGCTCGTCGAAGTGCTGCTTCCACCTTTCGATCTCCTCACGTATGTCCGTCAGGAGGCTCCCGTCCTTATCCCTGCAGATTTCGGCTTGTGGCACGTAGCATTTGCGGGATGCGTTGAGCTTCTGGTAGAACTTACGTGCTTCTTGTGAACGGCACAGCAGTTCCATTTCCTCACACTCCGCTTCTTCCAGGCCAAGGTAAATTTAATGGAAGGTACTAGAATATAAGCAGTAAGTAGACGCGGGGAGAGGTTTATGGCGGGGGTGTAGGAGTTGATTGCTGGCGAGTTTGTTTACGCGCTACTCTATCGGTTTCTGTGAGGTTGCTAGGGTTGCTAGGGGTTGTTATTTACTTCCAAACAAGTGAAAAAAATTTCCGCAGTGGCAGGGCAGGTGCTTGTTGTCGAGCTTGTTGTAGAATTGCAAGTTAATCATTGTGATAAATTCACGCCATACGCTCAACTTTAGCCATATACGCATGTCGAATCTTTACTGCCGAAAGTTTAAAGAAAAACCAGCAGATCAGAATCTTGAGGAAAGGCGTGATGGTGTACCTTCGGCAGCAGTTGGGAATTTTACCCGGAGGCCTTATGTGTAACAAACTGTTGCCAAGATTACTCCGCAGGGTTTCAGAGAAGTTTCGCACGGGACGGGTAATATTTCTCTAGTCTAGAGCATATCATTAGGGTTATTGCATTATTTGGATGCAATAAATTAGGACACAAGCTCGTTAGTTGAAATCACCATGAAGTGACCTTTTCGGTCATGGCTTGCTATGATTGATAAACTTCCAAATCATAACAAACTTGCCAGCTGTCATTCCAAATTCCAATATGGCGGATTGTATGATTTAGCATATTGGATTACCTTCCTTTTACTTACCTTGTTCCAGGCGGCGCTTTTTCTCCCGGAAGAGACGGGTCTGCTGCTTCCGCATCTATATTGACCAATCCAAATTCCTGTGTGGTAGTGGTTTGTGTTCAGAATTCCCGTGTTAATCTATCTGTAAGAACTTTGTAAACATCTTTTGTTCTCACGTATATGGATAGGCTTGCATTAGGTTTCGTGAGACTATTTTTGGACAACTCAATGTATCGCTCCACATTCTGTCGAGTTCCATGCTGCAGCATTACCACCCGCGCTGCGTTCTGCTCCTACAGAACCGCTCTGCACTCCGTTCTACGTACCCGATAGTGCTCTCGGCTGCGTTGTTGATGGCTGCGTTGACTGTACTCCAGCAGTCCTCTAGAGGGGCTACATCGAGCACACCCTCGTCCGGCAACGCTGCCTCAAAATTCTGTACGTATGCAGTGGCGACATTCGGTTGCTTCAGTCGCTCTAGATCGTACCGGGGTGGCTGCCGGTACTGTACATTGTTAATAAAGGAGAATGTTGGGTGCAGGTTAACCATCACCAGGTAGTGATCAGAGTCGATATTGGCGCCACGATAGGTCCTTAACAAAGTTGTTAATCGATAAATTATCGTTATCGCTGATAAAGTTAACGTCTATTATCGTTTATCGTCGATAACGTTAACGTCTTCAGGCGGAAACGTCATCGGCGATACAGTTAACTGTGGAAATTATCGAATCGATAACGTCTCCGAAACTAGATGTATCGCAACATTATCGAAGTTACGTTGATTATCGTTTGATTATCGTTATCGAGAAATTATCGAGTAACCTTTATCGTTATCGAGTTTGCGTTGAGTTAACTGTCGATATGTTATCGGTTAACAACCTTGGTCCTGACGTCGATAATCTCGGAGAAGTGCCGTCCAACAATCAGAACGTGATTGATTTTCGATTCCGTTTGTAGTGGTGATCTCCAGGTGTAACGATACGGGAGGCTGTGCTGGAAGAAGGTGCTACGAATGGCCATGTTCTTGGAGACGGTGAAATCGACGAGGCGTAGGCCATTTTCGTTCGTCAGCTGGTGAGCGCTGAACTTTCCAATCGTTATAGAGGAAATTTGATCTAACGATACCTTCCCAAAAACGTTTATGTTAAGCTAAGCGTTGCGTTTAGTTCAATTCTGTGAGGAATGCACTAAAGGTTTCAGCTTCCTGGTAAGGTGAAGACGCGCGATAAGATTTTTGTTTTTGCTTGGAACCTCTGTGCGTTACATAAACTGATTTTTCATCATGTGTCAATAATAACGTCTCTTGCAACTATTCATAGGAAAAAATGTTGACCTATGGAAAATCATGGCTTGACTTCAGAAACCATTAGAAAAACAACAATGTGAGTTTTTTTTTGCACACGGGAAACAACGGTTAGCTCCATAACAAATACACCCAAACCTCAATTTAGGTAATGAGTCGGGACTGCCCAAATATAATTTTTACTTAAATGGATTCATGACCTAAATGGATTCAGTTCATTACCGAAATGGAGTTTGTGTGAGGCTTCTTGGGGATTTTAGAGGCGTTTAAAAGCGTTTCAAGGAATTTCAACGCATTTCAGGAGGTTTCAAATGCGTTTTAGGTGGCTTCTCAAAGCGTTTCAACGCATTTCAATGCGTTTCAGGGCATTTCAGAGAGTTTCAGGAGGTTTCAGAAAAGTTTTGGAGGACTTCAGAGGCTCGCATATGAATTTCACGGAGGTTATTTGGGGTTTTCAGAGGGGTTTCAAAGCGTTTCAGAGAGTTTCAGGAGGTTTCAGGGGGGTTTTAGAGGGCTTCAGAGACTTTGAGGTAAATTTCACGAAGATTTCATGGGAGTTTGAGAGGCGTTTCAGAGCGTTTCATGAGGGGTCCGGGGGGATTAAGGGGGCTTCAGAGGCTCTCGGGTGAATTTCACGAAGGTTTCATGGGAATTTGAGAGACGTTTCAAAGCGTTTCAGATGAGAGCTCTTGGAGGTCATCAAAAAGAAAATATTCTCACCACTTGACAGCATATAGGGGAACTTACGTATTTTTGACGGTTTTGTTCTCTTCGACATGCGGGTTAGCCTCAAATCCTTCCCAACCAAGCAGAGTTATATGCCCAAATTTCAGGCAATTCGACCCACTAAAACCCCCCATGACGAAAAGAACGATCCTTAATACCCTTGCTCACCTTAGAACCCTTGGTCACCCTAGTGGCATAGGGCTATGCAAGCATGAATTTATTCATAAATCTCCAATAGATTAATGATTATGCTATCGCTAGTAGATCAGATTGTCTAAACTCCAGAGAGTTTTCGAATACTCTTGAACTTTTAATTTCTACACGCGCCAGAAAAGCCCCATAACTCTGCATTTTATTCCATGAACCAACTTTATCCCTAACCTTTAGCACTCTAACTGCTCTGACCACAATAAAATTCCATTTAGGTAACGTTACCTAAATAGATTTTACCTAAGTGGATTCTACCTAAATGAAGGTTTTAGTATATATTACATTGAAGAGGAATAGGTAAGTTCCTCTACAATATTATTGACTACTTGGTAGCTCCTGTCTAAAGTCAGGACTAGAGCTACATGATATGTTGATGAACCACCTACGATTCTCTGAAGTCAATACATGACTCCGCTTAGGTCATCAAACTTTCCTAGAAATATTTGTGCGAGACCTTATACTTGACGCATGTTGGAATATGAGTTAACCCTTTATAAGGCCGAGAAAACTAGAAGAGTTGTCAACGCATACTATTATGGAAATGATTATATACATGATTGCATGTAGAAAACAATTTTTGTTTGAAAGAAACTCTCAAAAATCTAGGTGGCAATATAGTTGCCACTGCCCGTTTAGGCAACCAGCGCTGGTGGCAATATTCTTGCCACTGCCCGTTTAGGGTACTTTTCTTCTTTTGACTTCGACAAAAAGCCGGAAAAGAGATTTTTGAGTGGATTAGGGCTTAACCCATAATATAAACTGTGTAGTTCAGCTCATGTCAACCCATAATTCGATTATTTCTTAAAATATTTACCAAATCTATAATTTTACAATAAGTTTGAGCTAATTTTCTTCACGCCGTCAAATTTAGCCATTTTTGAGACTACAAATGGCTCCCAAATTGTTGTTAAAGTTTTTTTTAGTATAAAAAATACCAGGCGTTGTTAGTAATCCCAATTTTACGTAAACAAAAAAAAAGTTCGAAATAAATTGTTATAAAACAGGAAAAAAATACAAACAGTAGGTGGCAATATAGTTGCCACTGCCTTATAAAAGGTTAATGTAGTCCACAACGGTTCCACACAGGTCAAACAGTTCACTTACTTACACGCTAAAACCGCTCAGCACCTAAAGTGTGTAAGACCTACTCATAAGTGCATAATTTCCATACCACACCAAAAACGTGGAAAAGCAACACATTCACAAAAACGCTCTTCTAGATGCGAAATGTCGATATTTTTGTTGACCAAGGTCACTAGTAAACCTAGCTAGATTACCGTACAAAAATTTTGCGAATTTCACGATTTTGCGGACGCAGGAGCTGATTTAGTGAATGTGTAAGTGTTACACATTTTTGGTGTAGTCCGGAAGTTTTAGCGTATACTTACTTGATCCTATTTGATGTAACATAGGAGCAAACCTAACATTTTTGGCAGAATTCCCAAATGTAGCGTGACGTACTTAATGATTGCCTCTATCGTATATTGTAGTTCTAGAGAAACCATTCCACGGCACAAAACAATC
>NW_026917020.1:46688-50000 GCF_035046485.1 Aedes albopictus
GTCTCTCTAAAATAAAAGCTCTCATTTTTGAGTAGCGCCCATGCCGCACAGGGACTGTGTTGGAAACACACATTTTTTTAAATTGCTCGCACGCTCACATTTTTGCAAAATATCAATATTTTTCGGTATTTGAAGGTGGTTTATAAACCCAGTGAGGTTGCCATGTCGAAATTATTGCAAAATATATGCTCATATAAGCGTACGAGCAATTTAAAAAAAAATGTGTGTTTCGAACACAGTCATGTGCGGCATGGATGTTTACTAAAAATGTGCAGGCCGAACACATTTTTGAGCGTAGCCGTTTTTGCGTGGTTTCTATTTGCTTTGGCGTTGAGCGATCCGCCGGCATGCGGCGATGATGACGTAGACTCGCATGGTCAACTCGTTATCATCATGGACGCAAAAGAGGTACCAGGAGCGAACGAACCATTGGGCATCTGTACGCTAAACCACAGCTAAACTGCAACTATATTGCGTCCGATATAATATAATGAAACGGGGTATCAGGTATCAGAAGGCCGGCTCCAGAGGCACGTTATCCTCCATTTGGGACATTTGTGCCATCGCCAAAATAACAGCCTATTTCATCATCTACCTGAGGGAAAAGGAAGGAAAAAGGATTTGGATGGGGATAGGGACAGGTAGGGAAATAGGAAAAATACCCTGGAAGTGGGTACTAACGCACAAGCGTACCACAATGGGTTCAAACAGCGCCCTGAAAAGGGCACTGTAATAACGCATAAAGCGAAAGAGAGCCTATAGCTCTTTACCACAGCGGGTTAAGAACAACAGAATATCCTGAAGATTCAGGTTTCTGAAGTCAGTTTCACTTAATAAGTGTTTACCGAATACTCGGAAACGCAGTTGCGCGAAAACTGGACAGTTACATATCAAATGATACGAAGTTCCATAATCGGATTCACAGCTATCACAGGCAAATGAATCAGCTTGCTGAATATTCGCCATGTGATAGCTGAGTCGGCAGTGGCCAGTCAATGCTTTGACCAGCATGCTGCAATTCTGCTTAGACAGATTAGTTAGATACTTCGCCACCCGTAGAGATGGCTCAGCACTATACAATTTGGTTTGACGACATGACTCCAAACTATTCCAATATTGTCTGTGTTGAGTGACAGCCCAGGTGTGAATCTGAAGCTTCACCCAACACTTCGATATCGGAATAGCTGGCTCCGGGCCAATGAAGTCATGTGATGCTCCAGAGCGAGCTAACTCATCAGCCAATTCATTTCCAGCGATGGAAGAATGACCAGGTACCCATAGAAGGTGAACAGCGTTTGCTGAATTCAGCTCCTCGATTTGAGTTCGACAAGCGATAACTATCTTCGACCTGGAGTTGGCCGAAGCAAGTGCTTTAATAGCAGCCTGGCTATCTGAACAGAAGTATATTACTTTGCCCATTACGTGCTGCTGAAGTGCTGATTGCACTCCGCACATAAGAGCAAAGATTTCGGCCTGAAAAACGGTACAGTGTCTACCAAGTGAATAAGACTGATACAGCCTTAGCTCACGAGAATAAACACCAGCACCTGCTCGACCTTCGAGAAGGGAGCCATCAGTGTAACATACGATGCCGTCTGAAATACTTCTTTCCAGATAACCAGATGTCCACTCTTCCCGGGAAGGGAATTTCGTGGAAAATGTCCTATATGGAAAATTACAAGCAATTGTAAGATCACTTGGAGCAAGGACAATTTTGTCCCAATTCACCAAAAGTGGAAACAACGAGGTGTGTGTTGAACTGCGGTTCACAGGAGTTTCCTCTAGTAGACCGAGTACCCGTAACCGGTAAGTGCAAGAAAGGGCTTCTTGTTTGAGATGAATGTGTAGTGGGGCAACGTCAAAGAGGACTTCTAGCGCTGCCGTAGGAGTTGAAGAGAACGCTCCAGACATCGCCATTAAGCACATCCTTTGGAGATGGCCTAATTTTGATTGGACCGTTCTCACTTCACCCTTTTGCCACCACACAAGACATCCATAAGCCAATATTGGCCGAACCACAGTTGTGTAAATCCATTTGATATACTTGGGTTTTAGACCCCAAGTTGTACCAAAAGTACGCCGGCATTGCCCGAAGGCCATACAAGCTTTCTTGATTCTGAACTCAATGTGAGGTGTCCAGGAAAGCTTGGAATCAAGAATGACTCCAACGTACTTTACCTGTTCAGTCACATCGATTTCAGAATCAAAGAGACGCAAAGGTCGAACGCCATTACGGTTTCGCCTTTCCGTGAAAAGAACAATAGATGTTTTACTCGGATTAACCGAAAGGCCATATTGGCGACACCAACCCTCAACTACCTGAAGGGCGTTTTGCATCAGGTCGAAAAGGGTGCTGATGCACATACCAACTAACAATGTTCGGTAGTCGTCGGCAAAACCATAAGTAGGAAAACCGCTATTATTGAGTTGCCTCAATAGCGTATCTGCTACGAGATTCCACAAAAGCGGTGATAAGACTCCCCCTTGGGGGCATCCACAAACACTCAATTTCCTAATCCCTGCTAGACGCAATGTCGAGAAGAGATATCGGTTTTTGAGCATTTGGTGAATCCAATTGGAAATCATTGGAGATATACCATGACTCCGTGCGGCTTCCAATATGGCATCGAAAGGCACATTGTCAAAGGCACCCTCGATATCTAAGAAAACACCCAAACAAGATTGCTTTTGAGCGAATGCTTTCTCGATATCGTAAACAACCTTGTGTAAAAGAGTCACAGTGGACTTACCAGATTGGTAGGCATGTTGGTTCACATGAAGAGGCACGTTGGCCAGATGAACATCACGGATATGATGATCCACAATGCGTTCTAAGCATTTCAGAAGAAAAGAGGTCAAACTGATAGGTCTGAAACTCTTTGCTTCTTCATACGACGCACGACCCACTTTCGGAATAAACTTTACAGTAATATCCCTCCAGGATTTGGGAATATACCCTGTAGCAAAACTGCAAACAAGTAGTTTTTTCAAAACATGTTTGAAATAATCAAATCCCTTCTGAAGCAAAATAGGATAAATCCCATCAGCCCCAGGAGATTTGAAAGGAGCAAAGCTATTAAGAGCCCACTCAATCGATTCTATAGTTACAATACTCCGAGCCGAAGCTAAAGAATCATAACTACAAGAAAAGACATCAGGATCATCCGAAGATGTAATATCCACACATCCAGGGAAGTGTGTGCTGAATAAGCATTCCAGAACTTCCTCATCAGAGGAAGTCAGATCGCCATTTGGCAAACGAAGTTCGTTCACCCGGAAATCCTTAGATTTCGCAAGGATTTTGTTTAACCG
>NW_026917021.1:0-50000 GCF_035046485.1 Aedes albopictus
AATGAAACGAAGAGATTAGAGTGAGCCGTTGGTTTGTCTGTGGTTAGGGTGTTATAAGAGGATTCTATGGGATTTCACGGAGTTCCAGGGAATCACAGAGAGCTCAAGAAGTCTCAAGGGCATATCAGGGTATCTCAGAGGGATCAGGGAGATTTTCAGGGGTCTTAGGGACGTTCTAGGGAGCTCCAATAGAATATACCTGGAGGGTTCAGGACATTTCAGGAAGTTTCAGAAGCGTTCCAGGTAGTATCAGTGGGTTTCAGGGTGTTCCATTGGGTCTCAGATACGTTCCAGATAGTCTCAGGTGGATTCATGGGGTTTCCGGGGATTGTCGGTGTAATTAGGATGATTTAGAGTACTTCAGGGGTGTTAAGCGTTTTAAAGGATTTCACGTACGGCCCTGCAGGTCCCTAAATCGCTCTGAGGCGCCCCTTAAACGTCTAAAACGCCTCTGAAAGGACTTCAACCCTAATAGGATGTTGGGGTCAACATGACCCAGACAGGCACGCTAAACGTGCACTACGCCGTCGTGGTACGAAAATCCCAACATCTTAGGAGGGTTAAACCTTATACAATAAATCTTAAGCGCCAGAAATCTCCTTGGAATATCCCTTAAAATCCCATAAAGAAATCGTGGAAATCCAGGCAAGAACTCTCGAAGCTTTTATTTGAAAAATCCCAAAAGCGGCACCCGAAAGAACCCCAGAATGTTTGAGGTAGGATTCATGGTAGAACACTGGGAGTAGTTCTGGGAAAAAATCTCCCAGGGAAATCTCCTGACGATTACAGCAAGAAGTTTTGAAAACAACTAAGAAGAAAAGCCAGAAAAAAAAACAGAAAGAAATCGCAGTAAGAACTCCATGAGAAATATTTACAATAACTCCTGTACAAATCCCAACAGGAACTCTGAATGAACCCCGAAAGGAATCTTGGTAGAAAATCCATGATAAATTCTAAAAAAAAAACTCTAAGCTACACTGGGAAGAATCTTCTAAATTCCGTGAGAAACTCTGAAGGGAATCTGTAGTGGATCTTCAAGAGAAATCCCGCGAGATTTTTTAAGAAATAACCCAGGAAAAACTCTCGACGACAGTTCACGATAATTTATTGAAGGCAGTGCAGAAGGAGCCTCGGGAGAAATCCCGTGAAGGATCCTACGAGTGAAACCCTCTGGAAGCAATTTCGGGATTAGCTTTTCGGAAAACTCATGAAAAACCCCTAAAAAATCGTGGAAGGAACTTTAGCGAAAATCCCAGGATCCTGTAGAAATATTGCGAAAAGCCCGTGAGGAACTTGGAGAAAATACTTGCTTCCCGTATGATTATCCGGAGTAATCTACAACTTCTTTGCGGAACCACAAGCTTCCCGAAAAAAATATGCAGCATATCTAACGCGTAAATTACTTGTTTTGGCAGTTCTGCACAACAAGCATGTAGTAAACACTCATGTTCGAAGGAAGTAAATACTGGACGTTTCAAAGCTTTTATAATCAAACTAACTAAAAACTATGTAGTAAACTCTGTAGTATAAGTAGTAAAGTTCACTACATTTTATTCATACAACCCACACAAAAGGTTGTTACCACTAGGTGGCAACAAGGTGGCGAATTTTCAGGGTTCCTCCAGAATTGTTTTTCCTAGATTTCTGTCAGGTATTACTGCCGGAACACTAACAGGGATTTCTCCCGGAATTATTTTAGGGATATGTTTCAGGATTCTTTCAAAGGATTGTGTTGTTCTTGGCTGTGCATGCATCACTCCTGTAGGGGTGAGTATGGCAGCATAATCGATCGCGTTCGCGATTGTCTCGAGTGAAAATCAAAACAATAGATGCGCGGGTGTTTAGTGTTCAGTATTGTGTTGTTCTTTGCTGAGTATTGTGTTGTTCTCTACAGAGAAGAACATTAATCAAGACAATTAGATGATCGGCATTGAACCACAAAAACCCCACAACAATTGGTGAGATCTTTCCAATATTATTTATTTATAAATAATTCTTTTTCAGTATATTTACTTTATAACTGCATATAAGTTGAAAATTCGCTATTTTCAACATCCTTTCATCTATTGGAAGATGCTTCAGTTCTGGGCTCTTTCTAAGTTGATGAAGGGATTTATAAATGCTTGCAAGGACTTGGCCAGGTGTGTAGAGCTGAGTGAATCTATGACATTGTAGATAGTAGCGACATTAGCAATGTCAATGGAAATATTCAACTTTGCAACTCCATCCAAGATTTGTGCAAGTATTCATGCTATGCTATGCTATGCTATGCTATGTTTCAGGATTCTTTCAAAGATATTCCAGGTAATCCTCCCAAAAATCATGTATTACTTTTACCCTTTAGGATTCCTAGGCTTTCATCGAAGATCCCATCCGAGATTAAGAAATTTCCCACAGGATTCCTGCTGCTAATTCTTTTTTTTTTTTCTTACGCTGTAGTGAAAAAAAATGAATAATGGCAGATTATGGGGGAACATGCAATTCATCGAAAGTGTATGGGTCATGAAGTACTTCAACAGTAAATCTCTTAACCTCACCTTTTGTTTAACAACCTCTGAACAGAAAAACCTAGAGCTCAATTGCTGATGCTAATAGGAAAAGCGCTCGAGAAAGGTGAACTTTGTTCCATTAAATTTTAAGACCTGGACCGTGTGGTTAGCGGTGGCAGTAGTCTATGCATTTCGTGAGCCTCGGAGTGTGGGTACGATTCCCGCTACAGTTGGTGGAAATTTATTGTCAAATGAAAAATGTATCAGTGAACCACTGGGTGTTCTGTGTGTTGTCCGTTGTCCATTGAAAGTACCGTCAAATGGGGTAACTTGCAACACTTTTCGACTTTGAAGCAATATCATTGAAAATCTAAACATTTGAAACATCCTGTGAAGCATCGTGTACGCTAATTACCCCGAGTAGAATACTATGCAGCACTTGGTTTACCAAAATACGTTGCC
This sequence comes from Aedes albopictus, assembly GCF_035046485.1. Classification (NCBI taxonomy): domain Eukaryota; kingdom Metazoa; phylum Arthropoda; class Insecta; order Diptera; family Culicidae; genus Aedes; species Aedes albopictus. The sequence continues at coordinate 2,952 of NW_026917021.1, forward strand.
ACCTAATCAGGAGGTGCGGAATACATGCTTGTTGCAAGTTTCCCCATCTGTGGGGTAACTTGCAACATAGGACATGAAGCTAAGTTAGCTATCATTAAACAGCACTAACATTCTAGTATTTAGTCGTATTGTAAATTTTTGATGTTATGCATGAAACATATCATGAAAAGATGTACACTAACCAATTGACATATATTTTTTCATGAAAGGATTGATGGTTATTGCAAGCGAGAGTATATCGTTTAGCAACAGGTCTCACGTCCCTCAAACACAAAATATATATGATTCTTGTGACTTAGAACTCATTACAAAATGTCAACAATGATTATTGTCATTTCTTGAAAAGGTAGAGAGAGTCATCTTCAAGTAGTTTTCAGTTGAAGTGGTGTTTGGCAATTTCAGCTAAATTAACATGATTGAAACACACCTATTCTACTATGTAAATGTCAAACTCGCTAATTTGGGTATTAAACTGAAATAATTTACTCCATCTAGGTTCAGAATTGATATTGGTGATTGCTTTACAGCGTTCATAAACAAAAATTGAACATTTAACATGATGAAACATGAATGAAACTTCAAAATGTGGTATTTCCTAACAATGTTTGAAGGTTACGTGCAAAAAAATATAAAAAATGAATTGTCATTTGAAAATGAACACGTTACGTAATCAATAAATGATCCATTTCGGTTATTTCTGTCAAGTATATCGTGAAATGAAGATAAATAATAGTAGGTTTCGTCAAATTCAACTGTTGCAAGTTACCCCATAGTGGTTGTTGAATATAATAATGATGTTTTGCATTACTTAGTCGATAAGTTTATCAAACTTTTATCGTTTAGCTAAGCTTACTATTAGGTACCCTAACTGCAATCAGACTTATCGCACTTACCATAAGGGAGAGGTCAAGCACGATTTTCATACTTGTTTTTATGGCATAAAATGAGGAATCCGTTTTAACAGTGTAGCTAATCCATAAATAAAGAAACAAAGCTAATTTTTATACTAAATCGATCTTTGATACACATAATCTCTATAACCGAAATAGTAGGGCATTCTAGTTTTTATTATTATTAGAAAATGCTTCACATTTAGTGTATGTCATCGTGTTGCAAGTTACACCGCTGTTGCAAGTAACCCCGTTTGACGGTACATAATATGTTTATGTATTGGATGACTGATTTTGGTGGAACTTCTAATGATTTCGGTTTGCAGTCACAGAAATAAGCGTTGATTATTTTAATTCATCGCCGACGTTTCGATCCTCGGGTTTGGATCTTTTTCAGGGCTCCAAATAAAACAACTTGCGAAGTGCCGTATTTACACGGATGTATGTCGGGGTTTTGGTGAAATGCACTCATTAACAATGTTTGTACTCCTGCTAATTAAACGGGAAAGTTAATTAAAGGGGATTTTTACACACTATTTGACGTCTGGAATTTTTGAATTTCGAACCTTTTTTGGATGTTTCATCGTCGAAGAAAGGGGGCTCGGAAAATCAAGTCACATACACCAATCAACTCAGTTCGTATGTATATATGTATGTATGTATGTATGTGCGTAAAAAAAGTTCACTCACTTTTAAGGCACTTCCAATTGACCCATTTTTTTTAGATTAAAGCTCCAATCGAACCAGAATTTTACCACATTGTTTACTTTAAAAAAAATTCTGGTCGGCAGACGCGTTCTGGAGTTATGGCCATTTTAGTGATCTAGACCAGCACGGAACCTAGCTCTATCATGCGACACATCAAACTGCCCGATTTTTGTAACCTTCAGCATGGTCGACGATTTTTTTGCGTAAATCTACACTGGAGATCAGAAATTCCCTGACGTCTGCCCAAAATTCAAGATGGCGGCTGTTTAATAGAGTTTTAAGCTGCAAAGCTATCCAATATGGGTATATTTGGTATGGGGAATCAGGTATCAGGTATCAGTAGGTCGGCTCAAGAGGCACGTTCTCCTCCATTTGGGAAATTTGTGCCATCGCCATGAATACGAGCCTATTCATCATTTACCTGAGGGTGAGCGAAGGGAGGAATAAGGGATGGGATAGGGAAAGGGAAGGTAAGGGAATAGGGTCGACATAATCGCATAAGCGTACCACAATGGGTTCAAACAGCGCCCTGAAAAGGGCACTGTAAAAAACGCATAAAGCGTAAAGTGAGCCTATAGCTACTTGCCACAACGGGTTCAGAACAACAGAATATCCTGAAGATTCAGGCTTCTTAGGTCAGTTTCACTTAATCAAGTGTTAACCAAGTACTCGGAAATGCAGTTGCGTAAAAACTGTGTAGTTACATATCAAATTATTCAAAGTTCCACAGTCGGATTCTCAGCTAAGATATACATATGAAGCAGCCTGTTGAGGCTTGTGATGGACAAAATCATAAGTAGGAAAACCACATTGAGTTATCTCAATGGCTTTGGGACAGAAGGTCGAAGGACAAATGGTCGAAGGACAAAAGGTCGAATGGACAAAAGGTCGAATGGACAAAAGGTCGAATGGACAAAAGGTCGAATGGACAAAAGGTCGAATGGACAAAAGGTCGAATGGACAAAAGGTCGAATGGACAAAAGGTCGAATGGACAAAAGGTCGAATGGACATAAGGTCGAAGGGACAAAAGGTCGAATGGGACAAAAGGTCGAATGGGACAAAAGGTCGAATTTTAGTAGACCAATTTACCAGCTGGTATTTCTCGCTTATAAGACAAACATTTTTGAGAAGTCTTTGTTGCCGCTCATCAAAAGAAACATTGTAGTGCTGTTATAGAAATCATATGCATTTCAGTCACTAACGTTTCCATAGGAAATTTTTCCTTCTTTTGTTTGTAGGCTGTTCTTTCAAGTTCTGTTAAAGTAGTACTTATTTAATGGCAATTTTGTTTAGTTTTTTGTTCAGGAATTTTTCCTTCTTAAATTTATAGGCTGTTCTTTTAACTTTTGCTAGTGAAATAATTATTGACTCCTTTTTCAATCAGAAATTTTGCCTTCTTCTTTTCAATATCTGTTCTTTCTAACTGTACTGCAGAAACATTCATTAACTACTTGTGCTTAGTGATCATCCCCTCCTGGAGTGATAGGTAGATCCTAATAATTATACTGTATAAGTAAACAATTTCATTTTGTCTGCTCATACAGGCGTTACGCCAAAAATTGAGAATTTTCGATCTCCCTCTCCCTGTCCTATTCTTCATTACACCAACAAAGCAAGCCATGAAAATGTTTGACAATTCTCAGGTCATTTTGACAGACCACACACATGCACGAAAAAGACGGATAATATATTCTACTTTATCGATCTTGTTGTCGTCCTTTTCATGCTCGTGTTACATCTGTCAAAATGACGTGAGAACTGTCAGTCATTTTGAGGTTAGGTTCGTTGGTGTAATGAAGAATACTAACTATATTGCTTGTTACACTTTTGCAAACCATCACCCCCTGGGTATTATAGGGGTGATCCCCTCGTGACGTACTTCATGGATCACCCCTATAATACCCAGAGATTTGTCATTTTCTAATTTATAGACTGCTTGACTTTATTTAATCACAATAATGATTGAAATTTCAAATAAGAATATTCCGATCTATGATTCATCCTTCTTCAACCCATAGGCTGTCCTTTCAAGGAATCAGAGATGGCATGCTCCTCAGTGCGAAACGTGTGAAGAGAAAACATACACTCTACACACGACTTTCAACGAGAGCGAGGGTGAACTCCGCAACTTTTTTCACACACAAACCACCCGCTCACCCTCAAAATGAGTGCTCAAACAAATGTTACCACAAACATGTTTTTTTTCAGTTTCTGCGTGCACATTTTGTGCGCGCAGAAAATGTGCACACAAAAATTCGTGTTGAGATCGCACTCAGTCGTGCTTCCAGTGCAATACTGTGTGTACCACAGGAGTATAAAAGTACTTGCTTGTCTAAGATATCAAATAAATCACAGACAAATAGATGTAACACTAACGAAATTTCAATCTCATATATCTCATGATCCTGTTTACTTAGAAAGTTTTTGTCTTCGGCAAAGTTGTTTGACTGGTCAAGGACTAACCGATAATAAGATTTAAGGTTCAAAATTCCACCGCTAGGCGGTGCTAGTGAGCTAAAAAGTTTTGTTTTTCATAAATATCAGGAAAATTTTCCAAAATATGCAACTAGCGCCGCGTAGCTGTTGAAACTTGAACCAAACGGTAATTATTCTGAAAGCCCTTGATCTACCAAACCATATTGCCGAATACACCATCTTTCTACAAAATGAGGATGCTGAGATATGCGAAATTTAAAATTTGTTTGCTCTCTAGCGCCGCCTAGTGGTAGAATTTTAAATCTTAAGTCTTATTATCGGTTAGCCCTTGACCAGCCAAACAACTTTGCCGAAGACACCAACTCTCTAAGTCATAGGTTCCCAAACTTTTCGGATGCGCGACCCCCCTTTGCCAGCAGACGTACTTTTCGCGACCCACCATAGGAATTCTCTCATTTGTTGTCTGTTACAGTAAAACATTCAACTGTCCCTCGCGACCCCCTGGATGAAGGCCGGCGACCCCCCTGGGGGGTAGCGACCCACAGTTTGGGAAACTATGCTCTAAATTAATCAGGATCATGAGATATATGAGATTGAAATTTCGCTAGTGTAACATCTACTTGTCTGTGATTTATGTGATATCTTAGACAAGCAGATGCAATACTGACAAAATTTCCATCCCATATATCTCAGGAACCTGATTACTTAGAGAGTTGGTTTCTTCGGCAAAGTTGTTCAGCTGGTCAAGGGCTTTCAGAATATGGGCCGTGTGATTTGTGATTTCACCGCTAGGCGGCGCTAAATAGCGTACACATTTTACATTTCACATATCTCAGCATTCTGATTCTTTAGAAAGATGGTGTCTTCGGCAAAATTGTTTGGTAGATCAAGGGTTTCAGGATAGTTATCGTTTGGTTCGAGTTTCTGCGGCTAGGTGGCGCTAGTTGCAATTTTTTTGCAAATTTTCCTGATATATATGAAAAACAAAATTTGTTAGCTCACTAGCACCACCTGTTGGTGGAATTTGGAACCAAAATATTCATCAACTGTAAGTCCTTGACCAGCTTAAGACGTCTGCTTGTCTCTGATATCACAGGATTAGCCCCCCCTTAGCGGGGTTTGGACTTACTGGCATGCTTTCAGTTCACCAAATGCTCAAACAACACTGACCTCTTTAAACACACTGCGTGTGCACTGAGTTCTGATTTTTCTGCGTGCGCGCAGAAATTGCGCACTGGGATGCGGACTCTCATTGTTCTCACGCAGCACTCTAATCACCCGCACACACCCTTAAATGAAACAACACAGCGCACGAGTAACTTTCACGCAGCGAGCAAAAAGACAAAAGAATTTTCACGCAGATTTGTGTAACACCGGATCAGCACATTTTTTGTGTTGATCCGGTGTTACACAAATCTGCGTGAAAATTCTTTTGTCTTTTCGGTCGCTGCGTGAAAGTTACTCGTTGCGCTGTGTACATCGAGTTCTGCGTGCAAAAACTCTGCGTGAGAGAAATTATGTACATTTTTTTGTGCGTTTTTTTTTTTTCTCTTTTGTAAGGTAAATGAAACTGAGAAGTTCAGTGAAAGATGAGCGTAAATGGGAACAATTTCTGCGTGACATGCCATGCGAGGAATATTATTTTCCATATTTAACCTTAACTTAACATTACTTTTCATCATTTATGGGCATCTATTTCGAATTGCAATGCGGTAGAAATTGCTGCATATAAGCTATTGCAAGTTTTAGAAGACACTTTCCTATGATCCAATAATGATTGTTTTGAAGTTGTTGAATAATTTTGCTATCACTCGTTCTATTTTTTAATCGTCGTTTTTCTGTCGAATTCTGATCACTATTTCATGTCTTCCAATTTGTCTTTAGTCTATTTAACCTCTTTACCCTTTTAGACCTTTTGTCCATTCGACCTTTTGTCCATTCGACCTTTTGTCCATTCGACCTTTTGTCCATTCGACCTTTTGTCCATTCGACCTTTTGTCCATTCGACCTTTTGTCCATTCGACCTTTTGTCCATTCGACCTTTTGTCCATTCGACCTTTTGTCCTTTGACCTTATGTCTTTCGACCTTTTGTCATAGATTCATCTCAATTGCGTTTCTGCTACGAGATTCCTCAAAAACATGCGGGGGGCATCCACAAACACTCACTTTCCTAATCGCTGCTTGACGTAATGCCGAGAAGAGATGTTGGTTTTTGAGCATTTGGTAAATCCAATTGGAAATCATTGAAAGATAAATAGGACAATACACGCGGCTTCCAATATGGAATCGAAAGGTACGTGTTCAAAAGTATCCTGGAAATCCGAGTAAACACCCAAACAAAATTATTTTTGAAAGAATGCGTTTCCGATATCATAAACAACATTGTGTAAACAAATCACAGTGGACTTTCCATTTTGGTAAGCATGTTGGTGCCCATGGAGAGGCATGTTTGCTAGAAAAACATCACGGGTGTGATGCTCGACAAAGCGTGCTAATCATTTCAAAAGAAAGAGGTCAAATTGATAGGTTTGATCTTCATACGAAGACATTATCCACTACGGAATAAACTTGACAGTATAATCCCACCAAGATTTGGGAATGGCAAGGCTGCAAACAAGTAGTTTTATCAAAACATTTTGAGGCTCGAGGCATGACACGCAAGATTGTCATTTCAATTTTACTAAAAGTAGCAAACATCGGGTCAAACGCAAAATGCGGAACCATATTGGTGTTAATTAAAACATTACATCTACATAGAAATCCTCCCTACGAAAGTAAGGTTCTTGGACCAAAGCTGTTCTTTTATGCTGAAGATTGATCTGAGCTGTCATAACCATAGCCACTACCCAAACTAGGCACGATCAAACTCTTACAATCACAACACAAGAAAAAAAAAAAGAGCAGCGATAAAAACCAATTTGGTATCGATTGAAGAGCGCCAGAGACGAACATACACAGAGGACACTGTGAAGAACGCATAATGCGAAGAGCCATATAGGTTATAATTAGAGCTAATAAACAACATACAGTATCGGACAATAATAATGCACCAAAACCGTTTTCCCATACAAACTAGTCAACATTGGATTGCCATATCTCAGTTATGGCTCAACTGATTGTTTTCATTTTTCTGTGATGAACTACAAAACATTTCAATTTTTAAAAACTATTGAAAAAGTTGAGTGAAAACTATTGAAAAAGTTCAGTGATAACTATTGATACAAAAATTACAGATAGGTTGAATTTTGACAATAAAAATGCACCAAGACAAAAAATTATGTAGCCAAAAATACTGAAGTCAGATAGCTATAGTGTCTTCAGCAAATTTGTTGGTCATCATACAAGAAACATACTTGCCGAAGACGGCATAGTGATTTGACTTCAGCATTTTTGGCTACATAATTTTTTGTCTTGGTGCATTTTTATTGTCAAAATTCAACCTATCTGTAACTTTTGTATCAATAGTTATCACTGAACTTTTTCAATAGTTTTTGAAAATTGAAATGTTTTGTAGTTCGTCACAGAAAAATTAAAACAATCGGTTGATCCATAACTGAGATATGGCAATCCAAAGTTGACTAGTTTGTATGGGAAAACGGCTTTGGTGCATTTTTATTGACCGATACTGTACTAATAATCCCACCCTTATACTGTGGAGGGCGCCCTAGTACTCCACAGGCTCCGTTTGTAGGTGGGTTTTTATTAGACCCCCCTAACCATTCATTCTTTGGCATGGTAAGCACAAAGCTGCATAACACCATGAATTAGGGGTCACCTGTTTAGTGGACTCTTACCACTGAATCAGGCGATCCGTAGTGTTATTCTTAGCCAATTGAGACAACCGCTACCGACACTACACAGCTATCTAGGCTGATCGGGAAAAGAAGTTAACATTGATGGTCAACTTCCAAACGAGCCCGAACAGCCTTTAGCTGCCTTTCAAACTGCCCGATTTTTGTAACTTTCAGCATGGTCGACGATTTTTTTGCGTAAATCTACACTGGAGATCAGAAATTCCCTGGCGTCTGCCCAAAATTCAAGATGGCGGCTGTTTAATAGAGTTTTAAGCTGTAAAGCTATACAATATGGGTATATTTGGTATGGGGAAGGTGTGCGGAGTAAAGAAACGAGCTTACAGAATACTCAAGATGGCGGCCTAAAATCCAATATGGTGGCGCCAAACTCAAGATGGCGGTTGTTTAATGGAGTTGTTGGCCTTAAGGACAGACTTGTTAGAATCCCAAAATGGCCGCCACAATGGTTGACTTTGGCACCTATTCACGATTTCGAGCTGGAGCTTGCTTCTTGAGATTTGTGCGTCTGAAGTTTTGATGCAATGTTGATGCAGGATTTCAAGACGTTTGTCCTTAAAACTATGCAATATGGGAATATTTAGCATGGGGAAGATGAGAGTCCAAAAATGACGACCAAGATCCAATATCCAAGATGGCGACCCCGAGTTCAAGATAACTGTTTAATGGAGTTTAGGCCCTTAAACCATGCAATATGGGTATATTTGATATGGAGAAGATGTCCGGAGCCCAAAAATGGTGACCAGAATATCCAAGATGACGATCGTAAATCAAAAAGTTCAGTTCCAAATTCAAGATGGCGGAGGTTTTATGTACTGTACACAGATAAAAATAATGAAGTTTACACGTCGTATTAATTTCATTTTAGTCATGTAATCTTCATGCTATGATGGTTTACATGATATATTATGTAAATTTGTAATATATGTCATGTAAACACTTTAAGTCATGCTGAATTGCATGACATATAATTAAGTTTACATCACATTTCATGACAATTACATGATGTGTCATGCAAGCTTCTGTATATCCCACGCTCCAACCATGTGCATTATATGTCACAAAATATCACAATCTTTTTTCGATCTTTGAAGTTTAAGGCATACAAATAATTAAATATTGGTTCCAACATCCAAGACAGCGGCGTTTTAATGAAGTTTTGGGTTCTATAACCATTCAATATGGGTATAGGGCACTGCACTGCACAGTGGGAAAAATCGACCCAAAAAACGGATCTTTTAACGCCGCTGGTTTCGGTACGTGAAGTTGTCCATTTCTGACGTAAAAAATTACGAGAAGTCGATTGGTACTAATTTCATTCACCGCACGGCACGGGAAGTGGTCCATTTTGCCCTTTTTTCATACAAAAAGAGAATCAAAATGTACTTTCAAACAACTAACACGACTGTACATCGTTGAAAATAGCTGCAGGTGTAATAAGAGGCTAATAGAAATCATAAACATTTTTGAAGGATCCTTTTAAATGCTTATTTTGCCCCATATGCCCCAATAACTGCTGGGAATTGTGAATTCTATATAATTATGAATGGATTTTTAAGGTTAGTGATTTGAATTAGATTTTTATGCATAAACAAAAAGCACTAGATCTGTTATCACCAGAATCATCTTCAGTAGTTGCCCAATTAGCCCCAGTTTGCCCTATTATCATAGAAAAATGAGATTTAAATTGCATTTATAAGAAACAGATATTGCTATGGAACGTTGAAATTAGTTTTAGTTGCAATTGGAAGCTAACAGTTCCAGTGCGCATATATGAAAGATATTTTCCTTATTTTACCCTACATGCCCCTAAAACTGCTGGATAATAATATATTTTGTATGGTTTTGTAATGTTGCTGAATGCATAACATGAAGTCCTGAAACATCTTGGATATATACAAATGCGGTTTATCGATTTATACTAGAATCATTTTCGGAATGGTATGAACAGCTCTCTATTTCACCCCAATTAGCCGTGATTTTTTGTCATGTAATGTATTAATTAATTTGCCCTAAATTTTTGTCATGTAATGAATAAATTAATTTCCCTTATTAGCATTGGTACTGAAAAGGATGTTATCAAAAAGACATATATATGACTTTTGCCATAATTTCAGATTTGGATGGGGAATTAATGGTATAATAAGCATTTTATGAAATATGTCAAATATGCACTAAACTGATTAAATAGGGCGTCTTAAAGCACCAAATTATATATATTTGAAATGTTTCTTTCAATCAGTTGTGTGCATATTTGCCACAAATTAGATTAAGACTAATGCTTATTATACCCTGAACTCCCCACCAGTCATATTTTTTAACTTTCCTTTCGATTACATTAGTTTCAGTACCAAAAGTTCATCAATTCGGACATAAACAAATGCGAGAAATCAATCAATCAATCAAAGCGACAACAAATCAGAGCAAATTGGGGTAAAATGGACAGCTGTTTGTACCCTCTCGAGAATGATTTAAAAGCTAATCAATAAACCGTTTTTGTATATATAAAAAAAATAACAGAACTTCATGTATTGCAACCAGTGACATCACAAAACAATACGAAAAATGTTAACATTCAGTAGTTTTAGGGGCATGTAGGGTAAAATAGGGAAAATATCTTTCATACAGTTATCATTGTTAGCTTTCAATTGCAACTAAACCTAATTTCAACATTCCATTGCAGTATCTGTTTCTCATAAATGCATTTTAAATCTCATTTTTCTATGATAATAGGGCAAACTGGGGCAAATTGGACAACTACTGAAGATGATTCTGGTGATAACAGATCTAGCGCTTTTGGTTTGTGCATAAAAATCTAATTCAAATCACTAACCTTAAAAATCCATTTATAATTACATAGAATTCACAATTTCCTGCAGTTGTTGGGGCATATGGGGCAAAATAAGCATTTCAAAGAATTTTTCATAAATGTTTATGATTTCTATTAACCTTTAATTACACCTGCAACTATTTTCAACGATCTATAGTCGTGTTAGTTGTTTGAAAGTACATTTTGATTCTCTTTTTTTATGAAAAAAGGGCGAAATGGGGCAAAATGGACCACTTCCCGTGCCGTGCGGTGAATGAATTTAGCATAAATCGATTTCTCGTAATTTTTTACGTCAGAAATGATCAACTTCACGTACCGAAACCAGTGGCGTTAAAAGATCCGTTTTTTGGGTCGATTTTTCCCACTGTGCACTGTTTTGATTTTGTATGGGATTTTGACGTTTCGTGGCCTTGTTGTTTACAAAATTTCTGTAAGAGTGAAAGAGAAGGAGATAATTTCATGCACTGCCCTATATTTGGTATGGGAAGAGGTATGGAGTCCAAAAATGACGACCAGAATTTCCAAGATGGCGGACTTATATTCAAAATGGCGGCTAAAAATTCAAGGTACCGGCTTTTTTTAAGAGTTTAAGGCTCACACATCGAAAGCTAGATAAAGGATATGATTTCTGGTGCCATGAAATGGATTTTTATGCAATTCAGTATCATAATTTATATTTTATACTACTCATTTCAGTATCATAATGACCATAAGCCGCCATCACTTCTAGGTGGATTAATTATGTTTTTTTAAGAATAAGGTATCAGAAGTTATCTCTGATATGAACTTTGAGTCCACGTCAAAGTGCCACGTCTTAGTTGATTACTTGGTGTTACGCATTCTGAATCAAAATCAAGTGTAAGGATTGCGGATGAGATTTCAACGTCATACCTAACCTTAGATTGATTCTTGCTAATAGGAGTGCTAATAAGAGAGCAGGCATTCAAAGAAGGGGCATCATCGTCAAACAGTCGCACATGCTCCTTAAGATTTGCGGACTATATCAGATATCATTGGAATCAACCATGAGAGCCATCGAGCCATGAGAGTAATGAACAGTTTGGAATGCTGGATGAATTGGTGTACCTTGGAACTCTGCCCAAGTAAAATTTTAAGTTTTGTTCGGCCAATCAGCAACTGAACTAATACTTGGGTAGTGACGTGTGATAATACAGTTACCAACGAGCTGAACTATTTAACACATTAGATTTCAAGGTCTAAAGTCTCATATGCAGAAAATCTTGATATAAAGCAGCTCTACGCGTTTTATAAATTACCCCTGAACTACAAATAGATGTTTTCTATTTACCACAACTTATTTCACGGAGTTTCATTCTCTCTCTTGGCAACAAAGCCAGCAAGGCGCAAGCCGGCATCACGATTCCGACAAAACGACAAATCGAACGGAATTTGTTTTCGGAACCCTCTAGAAGATTGCTCGGTTGATTGTTTGGGGTCGCATCTCAAGTTTCGTAAACAGTTTTTCTTTCAGCATCTCACCGCCAGAGCGTCTTTGGATGGCGTCGGCACCGAGACTGCCAATCAAGGTCTCTTAATCCCACGGAATTGGTTCGTCGGAAGCCTACGCTTTTATCTGATTCCTCCTGGCGCCCATTTTTTTTTTTCATTGACAGCGCAAGCCCCAAAAACAGAGGAACAGAGTGCTGCTGGCGGTAAATGCTTTCAGAGGTTTTGATTTACGTATCTATCCACGTATGTTGGGCTCCTCATGTTCTGCCGATCTGCCAGTTTGATGCACACGTTGCTGGCTCGGTTTTATCTGAGGCCGGATGGAATGTCGGAAAAGTGCCCGCAGGGAATGACGAAAACTGGCTCCGTCTGTCACACACGTTCCTGCGGACTTAATGTGTTTCGTCGTGGCCCAGGGACATACGGGTGCAGAGCGGTGAGGAGAATCAATATTTGCTTGTTTGGTGAACTTTATTCCTGAGACAAGAGTTGGTTGAGCTAACTTTATGACCGTTTTTATCCTTAACAAAAATCTTAATATAACTCAACCAATACCATCTAGCTGGAAATAGTACTTTAATAATGAAAATGTGTTTTACAACAGTTCAATCGAACTTGCAACCAGCGTGCAACTGGACACTGGAGGATAAATTTATTATTACATATTTTATGAATTCCATTTCAACACACCTTTGAATAACATCACAGTCATACCAGCAAGCACGGTATTTACTGAATGAAACATTTTTCCATAATTTTCCCAGATTCAATGTCCGGCACAAATGCCATGACAAATTGTATGCCGGTAACGGTACCTTCCTGCTATTGGACGATCCTATTGGTGACCCGCTGTTACCAACATATACTAGCCACGCTGCGTATAAACAGCACCACAGCGTGGTATGCTGACGTTTGCAATTCCATAAGGATATATGGGTTCATGAACGACACCGAACCTGCTGTCGTCCGTCGGCAATGGTTCTATCGGCACGATGCTGGTGCTCGCTTTTATTGACATATAGGGGACAGGATTCTCGTTTGACGTGTTCCTCATGCCTCGTTGGAATAATGATAAAGGTGTGCTATAGTTCACTTGGGTGCGGTCCTAAGGGATCGACGATATGTCCGACATTCAATAAATATACGAAAAAACATGGGTTATATTTATGAAAGGGTTTAATAAACTGAACTGTGCGTGTTTATGTATTTTTGTGACATAAATAGGCTGTCCCAGAATGTGGTAGCAATACTTTGTAAATAGAGAAAATAATGTTCTTCCTCGACTCATTGATTTCGCCGCCTCCAAAAATATGGCCATACGTAGCACCTTTTTCCAACTCAGCCTCCCTTATCGTTACACCTGGAGATCACCACAGCAGACGGAATCTCAAATCGACCACGTTCTGATTGACGGACGGCACTTCTCCGACATTATCGACGTCAGGACCTAGGGGCTGTCCATAAACCACGTGGTCATTTTTTTGGGACTTTTCAACCCCCTCCCCCCCCCCCGCGTGGTCATTTGTCCATACAAAAATTTTTATTTGTCCATACAAAATGGTCATTGGCCGAACCCCCCCCCCCCCCCCCCCCCCTCATGACCACGTGGTTTATGGACAGCCCCCTATCGTGGCGCCAACATCGACTCCGACCACTATCTGGTAATGGTCAAACTGCGCTCAAAACTCTCCGTCATCAACAATGTACGGTACTGGCGACCGCCACGGTACAACCTTAAGCGACTGAAACAACCGGATGTCGCCTTAGCATACGCACAGAATCTCGAGGTCGCATTGCCAGACGAGGGCAAGCTCAATGAGGCCCCTCTAGAGAACTGCTGCAGTACAATGAAAGCAGCCATCAACGACGCAGCCGAGGGTACGTGGAACGGAATCGATGGAACGAATGGTTCGACGAAGGGTGCAGAACGGTTTTGGAGGAGAAGAATGCAGCGAGGGCGGTAATGCTGCAGCAAAGGACTCGACAGAAAGTGGATCGTTACAAACAGAAGCGGACCCGCCTCTTTCAGGAGAAAAAGCGCCGCCTGGAAGAAGCGGAGTGTAAAGAAATGGAACTGCTGTGCCGTTCCCAAGAAACACGGAAGTTCTATCAGAAGCTCAACGCATCCCGCAACGGCTTCGTATCGCGAGTCGAAATATGCAGGGATAAAAACGAAGGCCTCTTGACGGACGGACATGAGGTGATCGAAAGGTAGAAGCAGCACTTCGATCAGCACCTGAACCGCGTGGAGAACGTAGGCACGGGAGCCCACGGCAACGGAGGTAACGACGTCGCCAGTGTAGCGGAGGACGGAAATGAACCAACTCCCACGCTTAGGGAAGTTAAGGATGCCATTCACCAGCTCAAAACCAACAAAGCAGCTGGTAAGGATGGTATCGCAGCTGAACTCATCAAGATGGGCCCAGAAAAGTTGGCCACCTGTCTGCATCGGCTGATAGTCAGGATCTGGGAAACCGAACAGCTACCGGAGGAGTGGAAGGAAGGGGTAATCTGCCCCATTCACAAGAAAGGCGACCATTTGGAATGTGGAACTTCAGGGCGATCACTATTTTGAATGCTGTCTACGAAGTGCTATCCCAGATCATCTTTCGTCGTCTGTCACATAAAACGAATGAGTTCGTGGGAAGTTATCAAGCTGGCTTCATCAACGGCCAGGCGACAACGGACCAGATCTTCACCGTACGGCAAATCCCCCAGAAATGCCGTGAATACCAGGTCCAAACGCATCACCTGTTCATCGACTTCAAAGCGGCATACGACAGTATCGACCGCGCAGAGCTGTGGAGAATCATGGACCAAAACATCTTTCCTGGGAAGCTGACTAGACTGATTAGAGCAACGATGGACGGTGTGCAAAACTGCGTAAGGGTTTCGGGTGAACTATCCAGTTCATTCGAATCTCGCCGGGGACTGCAACAAGGTGTTGGACTCTCATGCCTACTTTTCAACATCTCTCTGGAAGCTGTGATGCGACGAGCCGGGTTCAACAGCCGAGGAACGATTTACACAAATTCCGGTCAATTTGTGTGCTTTGCGGACGACATGGACATTATTGCCAGAACATTTGGAACGGTGGCAGAGCTGTACACCCGCCTGAAACGCGAAGCAGCAAAGGTCGGACTGGTGATGAATGCCTCGAAAACAAAGAACATGCTGGTACGCGGAACCGAACACGACCGGATTCGTCTGGGTAGTAATGTTTCGATAGACGGGGATACTTTCGCACCAAATGCACCATGTACAAAACGCTGATAAGGCCGGTAGTCTTCTACTGACACGAGACGTGGATCATACTCGAGAAGGACCTGCAAGCACTCGGAGTTTTCGAGAGGCGCGTGCTAAGGACGATCTTCGGCGGTGTGCAGGAGAACGGTGTGTGGCGAAGAAGGATGAACCACGAGCTCGCTGCACTTTACGGCGAACCCAGCATCCAGAAGGTATGGCCAATGCCGGAAGGATACGGTGGGCAGGGCATGTTGCAGGAATGCCGGATAAAAACCCTGCAAAGCTGGTGTTTGCAACTGATCCGGTTGGCACAAGAAGGCGTGGAGCGTAGAGAGCACGATGGGCGGACCAGGTGGAACGTGACCTAGCGAGCATTGGGCGCGGCCGAGGATGAAGAGCGGCAGCTACAAACCGAGTATTGTGGCATACTATTGTTGATTATGTCTTGCCTTAATGATGTTGAACATATAAATGTATGTATGTAGGGTTCACACATTGGTGCGTGGATGCCAAGCGGAAGGTGATAGATTAGTGCTATAAAGCTAAAGTGGCACAGTTCGCTTTGATTGCATTACTCGTAGGCGTTATCTGATAGATTGACACTGTGCTGTGAAAAGTTGGAAGGAAAAGAAGCGACTTTGCAACCGTTTCTGGTTCTTGTGATGCCTATGAACATATGATTATACATGAGTTGTATATGTAGAGAGGAGAGTATAGAGAAAGTGTGTAGAAAAACACAAAGTCGAAAGAAAGGGACGGGCCAGGGGTTGAACCCAACATCTTCTGCATATGAATCAGAAGCGGTAGCCAGTAGACCACAAAGCCTCTCAAATACTTCATAGGTTGTATGTGGCCCAAAATGTAACCCTTCCTTCATCTGAAAGAAAATTCCGATAGCAGTAGAGTAATTATAGCTTGTAATTATCAAACCGCAGATATGCCCTTTTGAAATATTAGTGCCGAGTGGCCCACCGAATGTCCATTCGAGAAATTTCTTCTACATTAAAAAAGCAATTTACCCAAAAAAAAACAGCCGGTTGTGTCCCTCCGCTTCCAACAAACCCAAAAAATGACGTAATGTTCCAAATATTGACTTTTTTTCCTATCCTCCACAGCACGCCCGATGCCATTTCCAAGCGTCTGCAGGTCGCCACGCCATCATTGCAGACCGGGCCGGTTCGTTCCTAATGTGTTTGCTCACATGTTTCCAGCTGATGGAAATAGCAGTGCAGCTAGCAGCCTTCGACCAGCTTTTTTCCTATTGCTATTTGTGTGTATGTACCATCCTATAAACCCTAGGTGGCTTTGCACGATTGCTGCTATATCTGTAGCTATGTACCTTAGTACCAAAGGACCCGCTCGGAATGATCATCGTCATGATTGAGGTTATTACCGTCATGTCAATCTGCGATAGCGGCACGCGATGGAGAGGTTTATCCTCTATTTACTGCGAGGACGAATGACGATGACGGCAGTGACCGGTGGTGCTGCTAACCCGGATGGATTGTCCATGTACCTCACAGAGGTAAAAAAAAAAACTAGAAACAATGATTGCATGAAACTATGGCACTTTTTTCACGATCTACAAATCCCTTGGTGGTACCAAGCCGGTGTTGACGGTGCTTGCTCGCTCGGAGGCCTTGGGTTCGTTCAAACAGGCAATGCAAACAGGCACTAATTCATAATTGAAATAATATGACTTTCGAAGAAACGAATCAATCTTGGATGTCAAATTGTCGAATGTGGGATTTGTTTGTTGAGGACTAGTCGAAATTTGAGTATGGAAGGAATGTCGGTTCTTATTTTACTAGTTCAGGACACACGATGATGATCTTGCTAACTGGGAGAAGCGTCCAACGTAGCTCTGGTTCTCATAGGTTCCTATTTACCTCATGCTTCCACGAGTTCATCGATAACAATGACCACCATTTAGGGGGTGATTCTCTAAAAGCGACTGCCCTGGCATTCAGCTGTTGAGTATGAAATACTGTATCGCATCAGCTTGACCTAAGGCTAAACCTCTGAAAGGGAGCTTTGGGGTTATTCCTCAACGAGCGTCTCCGCACCTCATTCACTTTGGGCGCTTACCCGGGAGGTGATTTTGCCTCTTATTACAGAGATAACTCAAGCAGAAAAGACCTTGGAGTGGCGGGGTCTCAGCAATAGACTCTGCTGAGCCCCTGGAAGCAACTCTGTATAAGCGACCTGGTTCTTCTTATGCATGCCGTGACTTCCCAAAGTCTGCTTTTCAAATTAGTGCTTCCACAGTTAATAACTGAAAGCATCCTCTGTCAATGACCATTTTGCATGTGAAAACCGTGTGGTAGGCACGAAGATATTCTATGCCCAAGGAATTCAAGGAAATTCCCTTTACGAGAAGCTCCTGGACCGATCGGGAATGGAACCCGCCCCTATTAGCAGCGTTTTGCTGTATTCCTTTGTCCTTACCGCATCGAATGTAGCTAGGAATGCCTTGGGCACATTAGAAACGATGCCAGTACACTAAGGGGATTCAGGTGGCCAAAAATCGAAAATTGACTTTATTCAATTTGAGATTTAGGTTCGGTAGTTGGAAGTAGACAACTTGAACCAGTAAACCCTAGAATATTAGTTTGCTAATCCCTATACTTATCGAGATATTGGCAGCAGAATGAGACCATTGCCAATTTTTGGTAAAATTAATGAAATGTTCAACTGAGCATATCTTTGACTTAAATGTAAAATGTCAAACTTTTAAAGCAGTTTCTAAAAGCTTACTTAAAAACCTTTCGAATGACGTATCAGACGTAGAAATTTTGATTGTAAAACTATTAAATGATGCCACATCAAAAACTTAAAAATTTTCCCATACAAACCGATCCATACAAAAAAAGTTTCGCTGAGTTTCGCTTCGGGACTACTTCTATGCCTTTGTTTAGGATCCCTGGGAGGCATTGAAATCAAATTTGGCTGCTACTAGCTGCTATTCTGCAATTCCAATCATGTTGTCGGCGATGATTGCGATATTGCTACATAAAATCACCCTATTGGCCATTAAATAACTCTGAAGAAACATTTGGTCGTCATGGCCACTTTTATGGGTAGATCAATCATAGTGCAGTCCGAAACTGGTCTTGGATCTCTTAACGAAGCGTGTTTTTACGAATTAGAATCAATTTTGTAAATAGGAACAGAAATCCTTAAACGCCTAAAAGTATGCAATGCCTTTTTAATTTCATGCTGTTTGAAATTGTCGTTTTGAAACAACCTGTTCAACATATTTTTCATATTTTTCAGGCATAAACCCTACGAATAGGAGCAAGACATTATAAAATTGATGCGAAAATATTTTTGGCCACCTGTTTGTATGGAGCCGCCCCATAGTGCAGTAAGGCGCTGTCCGTAAACTACGTAGACTCTAATTTGGCAATCTCAGAAAATTTTTCGTTTATATGGACCGTTGACTGATTACAAACACCCCTCCCCCCTCAGAGTCTACATATTTTATGAACAGACCCTAACTTTCTGATTAGGACTGGTTTACGCGCTTGAGTTGGTAACTGAGAACAACAGGAGTTGGTGGCGACGGCATTCTATCCTCTTAGTAGAGTCGGGTGGTACTGATCTTAAGCAACGGATGGTCCAATATCGGCGTTGCCTTGCATCTCGTAAAACTGTAGAGAGGCCTTAGAGTATACAGTTAAGGCAACTAACTGAGAGGAAGTAGGTTCAGATGAACACTCCTGATTAGTGCTGATCAAGCTTGGTGTTCAGTCGTAAATAGAGACTGTACCCATCCTCGGGTGGCCTTTTTGCTTGCATAGATAACCTTTAGGACCACAAGTGATTGATTCATTGGCAAAGAGGGATCGAAGCATTAAAGGGGACCCAAACGTGAGCGTAGAGGAGAGGGCGCGACTATGTACCCGTTCGCGAGAAGGGCCTGGTAAGATCGCCACCACGAACAGTGATGAGTTCCTCTCAGTGATCAGGAGGTGCACGTTGCGGAGCAGCGCCAGCAAAGCACATTGGTCGGGCTCCATACAAAGGGACGGCCAAAACTCTCAAAAAGCGGAATTGATATTTTTGAACTTTTTTTCACCTTATAACAAAGATTATGTATTGTAGTTTTATGATTCGTAATTAAAAGCATACCAGCTTTTGTTTTTCAATGACATTTTCACTGCCAAAGTGGCCTAAGTCATAAAATTGAAAAATGAATTATTCGGAAAAAGTAAAATAATAATATTTTGAGAATGGAATATATGTTTTATGTTATCCAGCATATGAAAGCTTGTTATTGGACTGTTTGAATGCACGTATGGTGCAAAATTAATATGTCACAAAACTTTTAAAATTTTCATATATTGTACCTTAGGAATTTTGATAATTTTTAAGTTAAAAAACGGTTCGTGTCGTCACGTGTCGCCGCAATTTCGAATAGTACATCTTAAACATCATGCTTAGGGCTGCATAAAAACGTTTAAACTTTTTGCAGAAATTTGCAGTTTTTCAAATTAGAGCTATTTAAAAAAGTCATGTTTTTTCATATATTTTACGTTATTTTTCCATTTTTGACTGAAATAATATTTATCTTCCCACATTTTTCACACGTTTTGAACAAACTTGATTGGATTTGATCGAAAGATAATCATTTAATTAAATTCAAATTGATTTTCAAACGAAAAACGCAAAAAATGTCGGGTTTACTGATTTTTTCCGTTTTTGAAATTATTGAAGTTACGTAATTTTTGAATACCCCTTTTTAAACACTAAAAATACTATATAACATATCTAGACAACCTATAACTTCGATTAAACACATAAAAAGAGTTTTGGCCGAACTTCATCTTTTTCCGACCATTGTGCAAAGGAAGCGCAGTGGGCTTATTAGTGGTAGTCGCTGGATTACTCGAATAGCTGATCGGGTACATCAGCAGTCAGCAATAACAAACAGGTACTGCCTAGGGTTCTGCTGAATCTCCGCAAGCTCGACAACGGCGCACGAGCAATTGTGCAGCTCACCAGAGACGTAGTCGAGGCGGACACGTACGCCAAGGTGCTCAGGACCATGAGAGTCCAGAATCTACTCGTCGCTGAACGCGGATGTGAAAAGCATCCGGCGCAGCAGGATGGGAGAGATGATGCGCTGGGGATAGCAGAAGGTCTCAGAGACGTTTAAGGGGTTCCAGGGGGTCTCAGGTGAGTTTCAATAAGACTTCTAGGATACGCTTCAAGCGTTTTCAGGTGCATTTCAGGGGGTAACAGGAGGTCTCAGGGCGTTCAAGGTAAAGGTATGACTAAGCCACAGCTTGATTTCTCAAAATCTACATAACTGAAAGTCGGTAAGCGCTAAAAAGCTGATCGATTGGTTACCCACTAGTGATGACCAACTTTTCAGCGCAAACTGTCTTTCAGTTCTTCAGGCTTGTACTCTTGAAAGTTTTAGGTGTGGCTTCGTTATATCGTCACCCTTAATAAGGTCTCAAGGGATTCCAGGGGGCCTTAGGGAGTCTCAGGGACGTTGCCGTGGGTCTTCTAGTGGGATATCGAAGGCACTTCAGGAAGTTTCAGATAAATTCGGCGGGTTTAGGAAGTAACGCCTCCGTCTGCCAAGCTTTTTCGGGAGTAACTCCAAGCAACACACATTATTACAAAACAGTCACGGCAGCGCATGTTAAGGTTGCACAGAAGTCACTGTGACTTGCTGCGCAACCCTTACATACTCTACCGTGACTGTTTTGTAGCCATGTGTGTTGCTTGGGTCGGAGGGTTTCAGTTGCGTTACATGGGGCCCAAGGCCATTTTAGCGGGCTTTCGGAAGCATTTCAGAAAGTTTCAAAGGATTTACTTTCTACAAAAGCCCTTGAAATCACTGTTATTCATTTGAAATGCTCCTGAAACCCCTTTTGTATAGGATATTCCTAAGACCCCCGGATACAATCCTGATCTGAAATGCATCGCAGCGCTCCTGAAACCTCCTAAATCCTGAGACACCCTCATGATAACCAATAAACCATAAAGCATCATATTCAATTTGAAATACCACTGAAACCCCTTGGAATACCTTTCCAGAATCCCCCTGAAACGCACATAAAAACCCCTTCACACGCTCATGAAATACCATCAAACGCTCCTAAAACCTGTTAAACTCTCTGAAATGCTTTGAACCTCCCCTGTAACCTCTTCTAATGCCCTTCAAAAGTTTCTGAGACCTCCCAAATTGATCTTAAAGCCCCTTGGAACATCCCTGAAACCCCTCTTATTCTGTTGAAACGCCCCTGAAATCCCCGTGATCCCATCAAAACACCAGCGAAACTTGACGGAGCACCCTTAAAGGCTCCTGAAATCCCCCTAAACAGCCCCCTGAAACGCCCCTGAAGCCCCTTGCAAATCCCTTTTATTGGGATAATAACAAAAGGCTGAATTACAGAAGGCTGAAACGCCAAGATTTGCAACATAAGGCTGAAATCACAAAAGGCTGAAAACAAAAAGCTCGGTTTTCAGATTAGTGTTCTATGACGACTTCCATAGTTTAGTTTTTAACTGACAGCTTTCTGTGCCAATGACCATTTTGCAATCTATGTGACTGGAAATAAGACATTGTATGGCTGTATGTTCAACGTTTGGCATAGTTTGGGACACCAGGAATTACGGTATACTAACATAAGGCTGAATTTCAAAAGGCTGAATACGAAAGACTGAAATCAAGCAAGTGTAACATAAGGCTGATATTACAAAAGGCTGAAAATGCGAAAATACACATATAAGTTATAGCACTTCTTCCTTTTCTTGGAGTAACGCCCAAACAGAGATCAAGCCTGCTTCTTAGCTTTGGCATATCGTGTAACAGGTACGATGATACTCAATGCCAAAGGTAGTTAAGAAAAATTTCATAATGAAAAGTTCTTAGTCCGAACGCGAATCGAACACGTAACCCTCAGCATGGGCATTAGTGTCGCAACTGAGCTTAGTGAAGAGGCTAGTGACTAGGGGCAAGACACTGTGAAATCCGTAGCAACTCTGAGCAATCCTGAGTAACTCTTATTGTTCGAATCCATTCAGAAACATCTCTACGAAGCGGAAAATCGGGTTAAACTGCTCGACTTTTCACTGGTATCAGGCAACACTTCGGGAAAACCAGAGTAACCCAGAGCTATCCAGAGTAATTCTGAGCAACACTTCGATAACAGCGTTACTCTCGCTGTATTTGTCTTGCCCCTAGGCTAGTGGTGCATACCAACGAACACAACAAGGAACTGATAAAATTCATATAGTTAATTTTTCCTTCCTTTGACATGAGCTATTCTTTCGAGTCATGTTGTTTTGAAGATTGTTGTCATTACGATTACTAACAATATCATCAGCGATTTTCCCTTCATTGAAAAATATGCTCTTCTTTTGAAAAATACCGTCTTAGTAATGTAGGCGTTCAATAATCCATAGCATTATGACCAGTCGTAAAACTTCCTGATTCAGAAGTAGCTGAATCATGTTTCCTCAAAATGGCTTAGTTTGGCCAACCATGAACTAAGGGACGGTCAATCGTCAAGCTCAAGCAAAACCAATGCGAGTACAACGGCTGGGTAATCGACTAGCAAGCAAATGTTCAAATAGATCGTATGTAATTGTTCCCAATTGGAGTGAATTACATACAATGAATGTATGTAATTATTCCCAAACGTCTGTTTCTCCGAGTTGTTAGTGTTGAGGACTATTTGACACTATTTCAGAATTATTTTATTTCAGCCTTCTGATGCATTCAGCCTTTTGTAATTCCAGCCTTTCATATTTCAGCCTTTTGTTATTTCAGCCTTTCGTAATTCAGCCTTTTGTACGTAACCCCTGCTTTTGACAAGTACTCGCAGAAGCTGGTATGGCAGCCGTCAGGTAAGGAGCTGTCTTGCAGTGCCCGCAAGGCTAGGCGGATACTAACCCCGAAGGTCGGCAGTAATGCCAACAAGTCGGACACCAGTCAGACGTCCAGGAGCGTTTGGAACGGTGGGCATGAAAAGGTTGGCCCGTCCCGGATGGAAGAGAACAGGGGGGTTGCGACCGTTGCTAAGCCCTCAGCAACCACAGAACAGGGCGAAAGAAGGGGAGGACCCCCCTTGGACGAAAGGAGTGAGAAGAAATAACCGCAAGTCGAGGAAAGTAGGGACGCTAAACCAAGAAGGCGTAGAAGGGTAGGTGCCAACCGCAAGAAAGGCGACGTGCCCGTCATCAAGACCGAACAGTCGAAGTACTCGGACGTATTGAAAGCGATGCGAATCGACGCCAAGCTTGTGAAATTGGGAGCCGACGTGCGCAGTATCAGACGTACTCGTACGGGCGAGATGATCCTGGAGCTGAAGCACGATAAGGAATGCAAGGGCGCCGCCTACAAGAGGTTGGCAGAAGAGGTCTTTGTCGAAGGAGTAGAAGTGAGGGCTCTCACACAAGAGGCGACTCTGAAGGTCAAAGACCTAGACGCGATCACCGAAGTGCGGCAATGTGGCAACAGTGCGAGGTGCAGGTGGCTGCCACAGCCGTTAGGCTACGGAAAGGATCGGCAGGGATACAGATAGATTTGGTTCAGCTACCTGTGGCGGGCGTCAAAAAGCCCGTTAAAGTAGGGAGGATAAAAGTAGGCTGGTGCGTATGTCATCTGACGTTCCACGAGCCACCAGAGGTTTGCTTTAGATGTCTTTTTTTTTCTTCTAAACCATAGGGGGAAAATCTGCTCAACAGACACCCTAACAGGAAGGTTAGGGTAGTGTGAGGTTAAGGCCGTCTTCTACAAAAATAGTAAAAGCCAGGACTACTCTCTCCTCCAAGAAGGCATTGCTTCAGAGAGGGGCTAGTGCACATCGCACCCTCAAGGTTAGCTGCGTAGCCTGCAGCAACAAACATCGATGACTCGCTTTGGAGAGTCCATCACGGTAGCATGCTGGCACTTAGCCAGTTTCCCGAGTGGTCCTCACCGCTCCCTTTGGCCTCGGAAGGCAGGCAGGGTCAACCCCGCCCGCGCCCAGCTGCTTAGCAGACATCAAGAACTGATACCCACGTGCAACCCGATCTGACCGGCCCGCAAAGAAGGGTATCTCTACCCTTCAGGCCCTATCAGATGCATCCGAAGGTTGCAGACAGCAGGGTCTCACCTACCCCGACCCTTGCCTCTTTCCAACCGCGGGCTCGAATCCAACCCAGTAGACCGACGCTACGACAGCACCGCTACCGGGACTTCCTCTCCGCGGCCACTTAATCGCTGTAAGGGCCGATGTCAACCGCAGGGCAACGGTATGCCCTACGATGTACTGCATCTGAGCTAGCCATTCTCCGAGTCCACGCGCCACCTCCTCTGTAGCTCCCAGACGAAATGGGTGATAGCCGTTGAAACGGCGTTCCAGCCAAACTCATCCTTACACATCCTCTGGACCAAATTATCCGGAGTTGTGTCCTCCCCTAATATCGGTACAAAGAGTACCTTTAGTCGCAACGGTGCGGAGTCGATTATTGACGTTACTAGTTACTAGTAGTTCGAACTGGAGAGCATACTATAGCTACACTCACAGCGATCACCTGGCGGTTTGCTACAGTATCGACTACAACAGCAGCAGGCAGCGTGTAGAGGAAGAGGTGGCTAGGCCAAGGCCAAGTCCTCGCAGGTGGAGGACGTCATACTTCGACGAAGGGGTATTTAGGGAGGCACTCCCTACTTGGTTTAGATGGTCCAGATTTAGCGAAACCTATGTACTTGGTTTAGATGGCGACGAGCTGCTAGCGATGCGATCATGCCAAGGCGAATCCACCATAGAAATGGGAGGCCACCGGCTTACTGGTGGACCGACGTGATTGCAAACCTGCGCCACGCCTGTCTACGGGCTAGGCGGCGGATGCAGCGAGAACGACCTGAGGAAGAGCGAAACGAACGACGGGTGATGTTCACCGCTGCAAAAGCCGCGCTGAAGACCGAGATACGGGCAAGCAAAAAGGGTTGCTTTGAGGCTCGCTGTCCAAATTGCCAATGCGAATACGGATTGAGTGATGCCTACAGGGTTGTGATGGCCAAGACGAGAGGAGTAATGGCTCCTACAGAGAAATCTCCAGAGATGTTGGAGGGGATCATCGAGGAGCTTTTTCCGCGTAATGATCCTAGTCCTTGGTCTTCTTTCTTAGGACAGCCGGGGACTGGGGCTGGCGATGAGGAGAGGGTCACCCATGGGGTCACCGATGTGGAACTTGCAGGGATAGCAAAGTCACTTAGCGTAGGTAAGGCCCTAGGTCCGGACAGAGCTCCGAACCTGGCCTTGCTATTGCAGAGGCTCCCGAGATGCTCAGGTCTGCTATCCAGAAATGCCTGGACGAGTGAGTTTTTCCAGAAGTTGGGAAGAGGCAGAGCCTGCTTCTATTGCCGAAAGCGAATCCGAACCCGCGATTGGAAAAAGATCCCCGATAAGGGCCGGGGTAGGTGGAATCCCTACTGTCAGCAACCTTCTGGTGCAGCTGATAGGGCCTGACGGGTAGTAATAGCCTTACCTTCAGCAGGTCAAATCGTGTTGGATGTAAGTATCAGTTTTGGTTGCAAAACAGTTGGGCGCGGGCGTGGTGATTTACCCTGCCCGCTATCCAAGGATAAAGGGAGTGATGAGGACCACTTGGGCAACTAGCTAAGCGCCAGCATGCTATCTTGGTGGACTCTCCAAAGCGAGTCATCGATGTTCGTTGCTGCAGGCTACGCAGCTAACCTTGAGGGTGCGATGAGCACTTGCCCCTCTCTGCAGCAATGGTTCCGGACAGACGTAGGGTTTGGCGACCATGGGAATCTGTTTAGTGGGTCGAGGAGATAGTAGTTCTAGCTTTTACTTTTGTTGTAGGAGATAGCGTTAACTCCACACTACCCAAACCTTCCTGTTCGGGTGTCTGTTGAGCAGATCAAACCCCCCCCCCCATTGTTAAGAAGGGAAAAATGAATGGAGGGGTGCCTAGTATAAGAAATTTTTACAATAGAAGGAGTTTAACCCTCAAACTCCTCCCTTGGGTACGGGCTTGCAATATTGCGAACTTACCATCTTCGGCGCTTCCCCGGGAGATGGTCGAGTTCCTGGTACGGACGTAGCTCAGTCGGAAAAGACCTAGGGGTGACAAAGACTTAGAATTGGCTCTGTTGAACCTCTACAATATCCAGAAGCAACTTTGTATAATAGCGACCTGTTTCTGCTTTTGCTTGGCATGACGTCCCAACAGAGACAAAGTCTGGTTGCCAGATGAGTGTTCTATGAGCACTTTGTGGTGACACTTTTCGGACGTCATTGTTGTCAGAACATTAAAGGCTCCCAACACCAACTTAGATCACTATCTCGTAGTTGATTAGCTCGAATATCAATGACCATGTTGGAGTCTAGAGGCCAGCGATTGATGCGTTTCAACATCCAGCGTTTTTTTTCAGCTGATGGTACTGTAGCTGACTATCACCAGAAGCTGGACGAGCGATTAGCTGAGATCAACGAGAGCGACAATCTTAACACTATTATGCCGTTAATAGTGATCTCACATGAAATTCATTAAATGTTCTAAAAAGTTGAAGCAATTTCATCAATACCTAAGTTTATTCCAAAATTTTATTTTACGCAAGAATACTACTATGACGAACTCATCAAACCACCATAACGCCAAATTTCTCCATTTCAATGCCCTCGATTTCCTCAATTCCACAATTTTCCACCATCAAAACCGGTGACCTGGGTTTTCCCACAGCTCACACACCGTAGCTAGCAACCATCACGTTCGTTGGCATCATCATCGTCGTCGCCGGCGACGTCAACGACGGACGATAGCGAAATGCGCAAGCTTTTTCACTCTGGCTGAAGTATACAGTATCTGCACTCTGCCACCCCACTCTGGATCCTTAACCCGTCGTCGTCCTCTTGACTGCTGGTTTCTTTTTCTGAAGCTCAATTTGATGAATAAAAAGCACCATCCACCCACCCACCACTACCTATAGCAAGTGGATACAAAAGTAACTATGCAGGTATAATGTAGAAATTTTTCTCGCTTTTTTATTCGGATCCATTCAGCTTTTATCGTCCGAAAACAGCTGTTGGATGGATAGTTGAGAATTTGAACGTGGATAGTAGACCGAGATTTTCCGTTGCATCCGTCCCCTCGCCAGCCATTCGGAGAATTAAGATGACGCAAGAATGGTCTCAGGGGGAATTTCGCAATATTTGATGGGTCGGTGCTAGCGATGGATCGACCCTTCGGCCAATATGTTTTATGAGTTTTTCGATAACGATCTGATTCGCTCGAATTGGTGGCTTAGTGGCCAGCGGACGAATATTGCAATTTTTGAAAGGAGTGGTATGCCGACATTGCACGGAGTTCATTCTTTTTCTAAAATAGGCTTCTTGTTACATATTGCATGGGATTTTTTTCTTCTACGCTACGGGGGCGGTTTCTAAGTGTCTAAGTTTCTAAGCAGTCAGGAATTTTGTAAATAGTTTATATGTATATACCGGCATGAATTCCATTAATGCAGTCTAAATATATTTCTCAATAAGATTGGAAAGGTCAATCAGATTAATGAACGAAAAGAAGTTCAAATATGAAGCATCCCTTAGCTTATGCAATCATGAGTTGCGAGCACTTTGCAAAATCTTTCCCGGGGCGGGCTCCTCCGTCTCATTGAAAGGTTGGAAAAGGACAGCGGCACGACCTTCGTACTGAGTTATCCTTCGGGGTTCTGTAGTCACAAAGTGCATGACGGGAGTTCGGGAAATGACAAAGTCCGGTTTGTCCGAGGTAAATGTTCTTTAATCTGAGGAGCCACAGATTCGTCCATTTTGTCCGTGACTTCTCAGTTAATCAGAGGTGTGCGCGTTTGAGAATTTTGTTCGATTTCATAAAAAGTATGAAAGTTAGTGACGTTATGTGCATGTAAAATAATTAAATGTCTAATTTATTCCCAGTTCCTAGAAAGTGTGCGTAGTTTTGAAAATTGTGTGCGAAATTAGATAGGAAGCCAAGGTAATTGTGCTTTTCATGTGCGTTCAGTGCCTGTGCTTAGTGTTCGATTTAGCCGCTAGGCTGTTTATTCGCAGCAGATTCATCTCGCACCCAAGCGGCCATAACCTGCCCCTCAACGGACGAAAACGTGCCCAGCGACCGTCAACCAGCTGGAAGTCGCCCGATTCGTCAACATATCGGCCGAGCGAGGTTCAGGGGACCTCGTGAATGCATCCACCGCCATCCTAGGACATCCATTGTCAGCATTGACGATTCAGTCGTTGTTCGTCCATCTTGAACGAACTCGGTGGACGAGATCGTTGACCCAGCCATAGGTCATCGACTGCGGTAGAGTAGACCAACGAAACCGGTGAGTCATACCAGACAATCTTTTTTGGAGTGAAGTGGGGCGTCCGATGAGGGCGCCTCGGAGTTTTTTTGTTGCCAGTCCAAAGACTGAGAAAAATGCGCATCTAGAGCGAACACGAACCCTTGGATCGTGAACACGTGCGTGACAAACTGCCGCCGTGTCGATCCCCGTAGAACCAGGATCGCAGACTAATACGCATCTGCGCTGCTAAAGCCGTGACGTCACGTGAGATAACGCAAAGCACATGAGCACAGAGTGAGAGTAGACAGACAGGGCAAAAGAATGCACACAAGATAGGGAGTAGCTAGCCAAACCCAATACACACACAATCGAAGGAAAATGTTTGTTAGATGTGAATAAAATTATAACTAAAACTTTTATGAATTCCGTTTCCGTCTTTCAGAAATAAATGTTAGTGTTGTGTAAGCTCCCTGGTGTTTAGTTAATTTCATGTGTTGCACGTCACTTCGCGATAAGTATCGGTTCCCGTCCTCCACCCAGTTGGGGTTTGATTAATGGGCAGTCAGTCCATCTCTTATGTGTTGTTTTGTTGCGCGACGATCGGAGAGTCTGCCCGTGATGAGAAATAACGAGTGACTCAGTATGTTGCATCGTTTGGGAGAATGAGTGGATCTCTTACCGGAATCTCTGAGTGCCTTTGGGAGTAGAGAATTTCGTTGTGATAATAGGGTGAACCCGTTCGGACGTTTGGTTCTCATCCGGGCAATTAAAATTGGGCATGTGGTCTCCCTTGTGGAGTGGCGCTTAAGCCACGTGTTTTAAGACGGATCGCCCGGGCTGGCTACAAGTGTCACAAGTGCGTAACATGGGGTCCGTGGGGGTTTCAGGGGGATTTCGGAACCATTTCAAGAAGTTTCAGACGGTTATCAGAGACCACATCACAAAACCCCCCAGGTGGGAGCCTAGGATTCTTTCCTAAGCGAACCATATCCACACACATTTGGCACCGGAAGGTGACCGAGCACCGGCACATACGAAATGCTCAAGCGGAGTAAGCCTAGGCGTGGCGGGGGACCAGCAGTGGGCTCTGCTGGTCCGCTTCAGAAATTCCACACATCTGGAAGCAACGCTGTTCAAGCGATATGACACCGCTTCCAAAGTGTCACAGCCCAGCTAGAAGTGCCTCAGGCACATCAGGAACGATGCCAGTAAGTTCCTGATTATGGTATACTGGTCATGCTTAGTAATTGGTAAATGAGATGGTACAAGCTAAGGTATCTATGCACAAGTGAGCTGATGACGACGGCATTTTATCCTCTTAGTAAGGTCGGGTGACACTGACTTGAAACGGCGGATAGGCTAATGTCGACGCTGTCTTCCGCCCCATAAATCCGTGGCATGGCCTTAAAGTACGTTCCTGATCTGTGCCCAGCTTAGACAACTAACTGGGTGGAAGTAGGTTCAGATGAACACTCCTGATTAGCGCTGATCCGGCTCTGAGCTCAGTCCCCATAAGGGCCTGGGCCAACCCTCGGGTGGCCTCCCTGCTTGCATAGATAACCACCAGGATCCTTGGCGACTACTTCATTTACAGTGAGGGATAGCGGCTCTAAGGGGGGGCCAACAGACATGACTTCGAAATTCAACAACTGTAGCAACGTGGTCGAGTGTGGAGTAACTGAGGGAGCGGCATTGAACCCGTTCGCGCGTGGAGGCTTGGCTAGATCGCCACTCCGAGGGGCTGGTACACCCACCAGCGAACCAGCGACAGGAAGTTCAAGTGGAGCAAGTGGTGCACGAAGCGGTACAGCGCCGACGGAGGAAGCACAGATGACCGGTGCGGACCTCACGCGGGCGCTGAACCGCAACAGGAGCGGGCTACGAAAGATGTTGGTAGTTGCCGAACAGCTGGATGAGCTGATCGGCTACACGAGCGGGCGGACAACCATCAGCAAGGACCTGAAACAGGGCCTGCTGAAGCTCCGCAAATCACTGGCTCTGGCCAAGAAGAAGTACGACCTCCTGGGGGAAGAGCGAAGTGCTGCTGATGCGAGCAGGGAAGAGCGGTCCACCCAAATGGACAGCTTCCTCTTTGCTGAGCCTTCCGAACCTGCTGAGGAGACGCGGCCCAAGAAGCGTCCGGCAGAGTCGGGTGCAAAGCCGAAGAAAGAGAAGGCGAAGACCAGCGTAGGTAACCAGGCTGCTAAGCCGGTTGCGAAGCGCGCAAGGGGCAGGAAAACCAAGCCCCAGCAAGCCAACCAGAGGAAGAACGGAGGCCAACCGGACCAAGGGAAGGAGAACCCTTGGATTACGGTAGGAAAAAAGAAGAAGGTGAGAACTACGAAACCAGCCCGCAAACGAGCGAGAAGTGACGCGCTGGTCTTCAAAACCGAGGCAGACACATACGCCGAGGTGCTGAAGGCCATGCGAGGCAAGAATCGTCTCTCACCGTTGGGCGCGGACGTAAAAAGCATCCGGCGAACCTGGACTGGAGAGATGATGCTAGTGCTGAAGAAGGAAGCTGCTAATAAAAGTACTTCCTACAAAGCACTAGCCCAAGAAGTACTTGGCGAAAAGGTGCAGGTTAGAGCCCTAACGGCGAAGGACACTCTCCAGTGTAAAAACCTGGACAAGATTACCGACGCAGAGGAGCTCGCAGTCGCACTCAAACAGCAGTGTGAGATAGATGTACCAAGTGCATCGATCCGCCTGCGTAAGGGTCCGGCTGGCACGCAGATTGCCGCGTTCAAACTCCCCGTAGGGGATGCGAACAAGGCGATTTCAATCGGGAAGATTAAGGTAGCTTGGTCAGTGTGCCCGCTCAGCATATACGAGCCGCCAGTGGCGTGCTTCAAGTGCTTTGAGCAGGGGCATAAGTCCTGGGCATGCAATGGCCCAGACCGGAGTAAGCTCTGCAGGAAGTGTGGAGTAGAAGGCCATATCGCCAGGGAGTGCAACTCTGCACCAAAATGCCTGATTTGCACGGCGAACAAGGGCCACACGACGGGCGGGCCTGAATGTCCAGGCACGCGAGGAGGTCAAACTTCCAAACGATAATGCAGGTTTCAAAACTAAACCTGAACCACTGTGATGCCGCACAACAGTTGCTATGGCAGTCAGTCTCGGAGTCAAGTACAGACATCGCACTACTATCGGACCCATACCGCATCCCTCCCGATAACGGAAACTGGGTAGCGGATTAGGCCAAGCTAGCGGCGATCTGTACAACCGGTCGTTTTCCGGTCCAGGAAATAGTTTCCACGTAGCACGAGGGCTTCGCAATAGCGAAGATCAACGGGGTATGCTACTGCAGTTGTTATGCCCCTCCCAGGTGGACGATAGACCAGTTCTCGTCTATGCTGGAATCGTTAACAAGCGCAATGGTGGGATTGAGTCCCGTGGTCATCGGTGGAGACTTTAACGCCTGGGCGATTGAGTGGGGTAGCCGCTTGACTAACGCGAGAGGTTGGGCCTTACTCGAAGCTATGGCTAGACTAAACGTGGATGTCGCGAACGTTGGCGACAAAAAAAAAACTACAGTAGGAATGGTGCAGAGTCCATCATTGATGTGACCTTCTGGAGCCCGGATCTAAACCCTAGCTCGGACTGGAGGGTCGACGATGGATACACGCATAGTGACCATCTGGCGATTCGATACAGAGTGGAACACGGAGGAAGACGGCCACAGCCGAAGGTCATCGACCGTTATCGGGGATGGCTGACTTCGCGATTCGATAAGCCGGCATTTGTGGAGCGATTGTTTATGGAGAGTAACACCGACGATCTATCCAGCGATGATCTAGTCGGAACCCTAAGCCGTGCATGTGACGCCGCTATGCCAAGGCGATCCCTACCCAGAAATGGACGCAAACCGGTGTACTGGTGGTGTCCAGAAATCGCAGAACTCCGCGCATCCTGTTTAAGAGCTAGAAGGAGGATGCAAAGGGCTCGTACCGATGGAATAGAATTGAACGAAGCGAGGCCTACAGGGCGGCTAAACTGGCACTGAATAAAAAGATTAAGACTCGTAAGCGGGCGTGATTCGAAAATCTCTGCCAGACAGCCAACACGACCCCTTGGGTTGATGCCTACAGAGTAGTCACGGCCAAAACGAAGGGCGCATCAGTAACCCCAGAACCCACCCCCGAGATGCTGCAGAAAATCGTGAAAACGCTGTTCCCGCGCTACGGTACAAGACCATGGGCCCCCGTCCCCTATGGCCAAGCCGACCATAGCGAGGTCGCCCTGGTGACGAATGACGAACTCATCGTCGACGAAGTCACTTAAGTTGAACAAGGCTCCGGGTCCGGAGGGTACCCCGACAGTAGCCATAAAGACGACCATCGAGGCTAGCCCTGACATGTTCAGAATGGCCATGCAGATGTGTCTAGATAAAGGCGAATTTCCGGCGAGGTGGAAAAGGCAAAGATTGATTCTACTGCCCAAACCCGGGAAGGCTCCTGGCGACCCGTCGGCATACAGACCTTCTGGACACCGCCGGAAAACAGTTGGAACGGATCATTCTGTCGAAGCTGATTGTCTATACCGAGAAACCCGATGACTCTGGCCTTTCGGATCACCAGTTCGGCTCCCAAACAAGTGGTTCGATGGTGGACACTATTAGGGATGGAATC
This sequence comes from Aedes albopictus, assembly GCF_035046485.1. NCBI lineage: Eukaryota > Metazoa > Arthropoda > Insecta > Diptera > Culicidae > Aedes > Aedes albopictus. The sequence continues at coordinate 36,274 of NW_026917021.1, forward strand.
TAAACAGCCGAGATAGCGCTCCAAAAGAAGAGAACAGGAATCCGCTATTGCGCGGTCGTCACGGTGTACGTGAAGAATGCGTTCAACAGTGTCAGCTGGGCCGCCATCGAGTGCGCCATACACCACCTAGGAGTGTTAGTCAGCCTATGCCGGATATTGGAGAGCTACTTCCAGAATAGGGTGTTGATCTATGACACCGAGGAAGGCGAAAGGAGCTACAATATCACCGTGGGGGTACCTCAGAGGTCCTTCCTTGGCCCGGTAATAAATAGCTCTGCAATAGTCTCAAGTTAGCGTAAGCTGCTCGCGGCAGTAGGGGTCTCCATACTACGGTATATTTAACGCCGCTGCATGGTCGAAGGCGCTAGTGGTCAATCGAAACGTGAAGCGACTCGAAAGTACCCACAGACTGATGTGCCTTAGGATGGACAGCACATACCGCACGATCTCGAAGGATGCGATATGTGTGCTAGCGGGCATGACGCCCATAGTACTAGTGGTGGCAGAGGATGATGAGTGCTTCGAGCGACGCGGCATAAGAGACGCGAGGCGCGAGGCGAATCGCCAGAACATCGTCTATGCTGAAGTGGCAGAGGGAATGGGATTCCTCCAGTAACCGTTAAAACGACCAAAATGACAACAACCTGAGTTATCATAATTTGCAATATCACAACATCTAAATTAGTTTTCAATTGACTGTCAAGCTTTGCTCAGGTAGACACACAGGCTCATACCGAGCGTGTCCAAGTGGACGAGCAGGCCCCATGCGACGCCGGCGATCAGGCTAAGGCCGGGGTGGCCTCTGCTGTACATACCCGATCAGAAAGGCATAACAAAAATGTAACAAATTTATATCAGCGGTTGATAGATATATCAACGTTTGTTATATTTAGATATATTTGACAAAAAGGATTTGAAACCCAGATTTAATTATATCAGAACTATAACAAAGTCAGTTATAATACAAATAAATTCATTTTGATCATCTTTATATGAACATTATAACAAACTCAGTTATAATTTTGAAAATGCAGTTTATATCAAATGAACATTTTACAAGTGGTGTTTGGTACGCAGTTACGCCGCTGTGTGGTGCTACTGTGCTTGTAAAATACAGGATTTTTGACAAGTTTGAATCATGATCCAGACCTGTAAGAAAATTCAGGTTACTCAATAAATTTATTTATTGACATACTTTTAGATTGAGGATTATCCCTTATTGGAAGTTCAAAATCGATTTCTTGATTATCTAGGTTCAAATTCACTAACACAAATTGAAATTTAAACCTTAAATAAACTAATGTAGTATTTTTGACATGTTTGAATCATGATCTAAACCTTTAAGAAAGCCCAGGTAGATATTGCCGCGTTAACCTTGGATTCTCAGCCAGCTGCGTTCGAAACGCGCAGTATTAGATCGCGCTAGACCGCGTACCTATGGTTTGTATACGGTGTGCACCTTGTCTAAAACTGTTTTTGCAGCCGCCGGGTGGGAGCTGTCACGTATAATCAGCCGCCTTGTACAAATCAAACGGGCGCAATGTTTCCGCGATAAACTGCGGCTGGTTAACGTTGAACAATTCGTCATTAAAGTGTAGAATTAGCTTAGTGTTAAAATACACATTAGTAAAAACAACAAAAAAATCGTGATTGAAATCATCGTCATCATCAAATATTTGAAAGCAGTTTTTTCGATCAAAACAAAAGTCTTTGCTATGAAAATATATTCACTGTACTCTATGAAAGTTTTTATTCTGAAATTGGAAGTTTTATTATTGTTATTGAATTAACATGATACAACTGGATCAATTAGTCGTCTGCAAATGAAAATCACCTTAGTTTTTGAAGAATTGATTGATTACAAATTATTTGTGGAGCTTTGAAATTTATTTCTAGTTGAGACACGTTTCATTGCCATGCAATTAACGTCCATATTAATTCAGTAGAAATACAGCTTCCTATGATCTGCAAACATGTGGTGTGGGTATTACATACTTTCAAAGATGAAAGAAGGCTGTTGATAAATAAGGCTAACATCAATGGTCCTGAAACCGATCCTTGTAGCTCTCCCGATGGAGTACCGATCAGGCTTCAATGATTTCCTTTAACTTCCACAATTTGAAAGCGGTTATTCAAATAGGATTTACTCAATAAAACAGAATCTCAACTGAAATCAAATAGATGTGATAACCTGTGCAGTAGTTCAAAATAAGAAACTCTATTAAAAGCTTTTGGAAAACCAACCAATAGCAGAAGGCTATTTCTTTTTACCGATATGGACATCGTCATGCATTTTGAGCAAATGCCGAAGCAAATGCAGAACAGGTGTTTTCAACTAGTGGAAGAATTTCTTGTTTAAACTCTTTTTTGCTGAAAATGAAAACATTATATGAGGTCACGAGGCAAAGCAAACGCCACAGAATTGCATCAGTATGTCAATTCTTGTACCATGTAATGTTAAAATTGTGCATTAAATACTTTATTTTTTAATTCACAAGCCATCTAAATCTGACAATCTCACAGAAATGCACACTAACGCCACAAAGCAGTGAAATTTCTAACCACCAGACTACTGCATAACTTTGCCATAGGCAAGAAGTTCCTTAATGGTGAGGAACATTAGATAATTATTTAATAACATATGTCAAAATGTTCTAATTTATTTGCTCGCAAGCACCAAGAGAAGGTGAAATTGTATGCCACTCTTTCCACTGTTTAAGGACAAACTTCTTGAAATCCCGGTTCAACATTGCATCAAAGCTTCAGACGCACAAATCTCAAGAAACAAGCTTCAAAGAACAATGCATTTTATTATTCTGCTCTTGCTCACTTGTAATAAGCTTAAAATAAGAAGCTCAGGTGCGCTGGTTTTGATTACGAAGAGATTTGTGCCCTCAAAATCGTGAGTAGGTGCCAAAGTCGGCCATTGTGGCGGCCTAATTGGGTTTCTAACAAGTCTGTCCTTAAGAGCCATTAACTATCTCTACAACTTTGATGAAGATACGACATTTATTTCTGGTCTGAATCATGAGGTAAAGCATGCCAAAATGCAGAGCAAATTCTTGAGTTACAATAATAACTAAATTATATCCACTTTTGTTATTATATCCTAAGATGACGTAATTGCGATAAAATGTATCAAGAACACTTTCTGTGACGTCATATTTTCTCTCCCCTGTACGTTGGACAAATAAGTCTATTTATAGACCAGCCGCCAAAACGAAGAACCACTTGATCATATACCGCCCTTCACTTCAAGTGCTGCAATGGCCTCATTGATAAAGGCGCCAGATTGCAGGTGAAGGTTGGCGTCCTTGGTTCGATTCCCGTCTGGGTGTGGGTTTTTATATACTACGTGGGGCAAGTTTTTTTTTATACAAAAAACTTTGCACTTAAAATAAATAACACTCTTAATAAAAATTACCCAAAAAATGAGTTAAATTTTACCCAACTTAATTTTTACCCAATATATTTATATCTAATTTATAACAAAATGTGTTATAATTTATTGATCATTCCAATATTTTTTATATCTCACTTTGTTATAAATTTGTTAAAATTGTATCAACACCTGTTATAATTATGTTATGGCTAGAGCAATTTCAGTTATAATTTTTGTTATTTTAACACCTAACCGGCGATTTTTATAACTCATTCTGTTATGAAAAATCTTTGAAATAAATAACTCAATCGGTTATAATTTTGTTATGCCTTTCTGATCGGGTAGTAGCCGTCTCCATTCCACTCGGTCCATGGCTGTTTGTCTCCAGTTCCGCACTCTGCGTAGGATCCGCAGATCTCCTCCACTTGGTCGACCCACCTAGCTCGCTGCGCTCCACGTCTTCTTGTACCGGTCGGATGACTCTCGAGAACCATTTAAGTCGGGTTGCTATCCGACATCCAGACGACGTGACCCGCCCACCGTAGCCTCCCGATTTTCGCGGTATGGACGATGGTTGGTTCTCTCAGCAGCTGATGCAGCTCGTGGTTCATTAGCCTTCTCCAAGTCCCGTCTTCCATCTGCACTCCGTCGTAGGGTCCATGTTTCGTGCCCATAGAGGACAACCGATCTAATCAGCGTTTTGTAGATAGTTAGCTTCGTGTTACGGCGAACTTTATTCGATCGTAGAGTTCTGCGGAATCCAAAGTAAGCACGATTTCCTGCCACAATGCGCCTCTGAATTTCTCTGCTGGTGTCGTTATCGGCGGTCACCAGTGAGCCCAAGTACACGAATTCTTCAACCGCCTCGATTTCATCACCGTCGATATAAATTCGGGGTGGCGGGCGCGGTGATTCCTCCCTGGTGCCCTTTGCCATCATGTACTTTGTAGCCCGTGAACATAGATTGGAAACCACTGATTTTTCAATATATAGGTATCAGAGATACTGATCCTTGAGATGATCAATCAGAAAAACATTTGCTCTTCTTCCTAGCACTTGCGGTTCTCGAGATATTCACGTGGCCCGTGACCATAGATTGGAAGCCACTGATTTTTAACATATCTATATTAGAGATACTGATCCTTGAGATGATCAATCCGAAAAACATTTGCTCTTCTTCCTAGCACTTTCGGTTTTCGAGATTTTCACATGGCCCGTGACCATAGATTGGAAACCACTGATTTTTCAACATATCAACATCAGAGATACTGATCCTTGAGATGATCAATCCGCAAAACATTTGCTTTTCTTCCTAACACCATCAGTTCTTGAAATATTCACGTGGGCCGTGACCATAGATTGGAAACCACTGATTTTTCAACATATCAATATCAGAGATACTGATCCTTGAGATGATCAATCCGTAAAACATTTTCTTTTTTCTATCACTTCCGGTTCTTGAGATATTCACGTGGCCCGTGACTTAAGTTTGGAAACCACTGATCTTTGCAATACAACTACATTGTGATAAGTACATATTCCCTGAAGTGCAGAATGCGAAAAACCTTTTAACATTATCCTCACACCTTTGGTTCTTGAGAAATTCGCATGGCCCATGACCGTAGGTTGGGAACCACTGAACTTGGCAAAACTGCTAAATTATTGATTGTAGTTAAATAACTTATAACCTTTTCACAGGTTAGGAACTTTGTGATGTCGATCTTCACAAACTAATGATAAAACTGAAAAAATGCACTCCCCCGATTTACGCACTAATTCCCAAATAACGCTCCCCCGATTTACGCACTAAATCCCAAATAGCGCTCCCCCCAAGTTACGCTCCCCCAATTTACGCTCCCCCCGTTTTGAGCGTAAATTGGGGTTTTAGTGTATTTTGTCTTCGACACATTAATAACTAATCCGAGTCACTCTTTAGTCGGATGTACGTTTCCGCCATCGTCTCAAATTTACGAGCAAAAATATCAATATCATCAGCGAAAATCGTTCCACTCGTGTTTATCCCCGCTCTCCTAATTACACCCTCTAAAGCAATGTTGAACAGCAAGCACGAAAGACCATCACCTTGCCGTAACCCTCTGCGACATTCGAAGGGACTCGAGAGTGTTCCTGATACTTGAACTACGCACATCACTCGATCCATCGTCGCCTTGATCAACCGTGTTAGTTTATCCGGGAATCCGTATTCGTGCATAATCTGCCATAGCTGTTCTCGATGGATTGTATCATACGCCGATTTGAAATCGATGAACAAGTGATGTGTGGGAACGTTGTATTCGCGGCATTTCAGGAACACCTGGCGGATGACGAACATCTGGTTCGTTGTAGCACGTTCACCCATGAATCCAGCCTGATATTGCCCCACGAACTCTCTTGCAATCGGTGATAGACGGCGGCATAAAATTTGAGCAGTCCATGGGTGTAAAGCACAGTCGTATCTGCACAAATTCGGACACGCTGCTTCCCCCGCATGTCCGGAGTGTGCAAACTGCGACGAGACTGCGGAGCATGTGCTCTTTGAATGTCCACGGTTCGTGGAGCAAAGGTCAAGTATGCAGGAGCTATGCGGTAGAGATATCACGCCTGACAACATTGTTGAAAGGATGTGTACGGGGGAGGACAAGTGGGATTCCGTTACTTCCACGGTTTCTCGAATCGTACTTGAACTACAGATAAAATAGCGAGCCGAACAACAGCTTGTTGAGTTGGCCCCCTTCCCCATCCAGGAGCTTGAGTTCAACAGGTAGTTTAAGTACTAGCCAGGACCCGAGTCTCTGGGAGAGTGAAAAACTTAAGGCAATAACTGGTGGAACGCTTACTATTACAGTAGGGAATCGCGCCACTTGGGCGGTGGCTTCTATATTCGTCTGTTTTCAACTAAAACTCAGTCAAATTTAAACCAATTGACACAACTTTTGGAATGTGGTGAGATAGGTATAACAACTAACCCGTGTACAAAATTTCAAGTCAATTGGTTCAAAATTGTCTGAGTTATAGTGGAAAACAGACGAATATAGAAGCCACCGCCCAAGTAGCGCGATCGCGATACCCTACTCATGTACGGTCCTCTCTTCTCGAAGTCATCCCTAACGGGCGTACCGCGAATGTAAGGAAGAGAGAGAATGAGTTTTTGGTGGGTAGATCTCCACATCACCCGAGAAACCACCTCTTGGGTATCTGATCAGCAGAATTTCTCATTCGATAAAAACAATACCTTGCTTATCATACCAACAATTACAAAACCTTTGCATCATAAAAGTAGCATACCTCAAACATATAAGAACTTTGTATCAAACTGTCATTAGTAAATAAACGAGTAAAAAGTAGGAACGTGTTCAAAACTCGTCCAAAAATAAAAGTCCACGTTTTGCGAAAAACGTTGTCTCGTCGTGTTGGCCCCAGGATTCCGCCCGTTACAACAATATTCTTGCTGAAAGAGTAAATAGATAACTGTGTAAAATTATAAATGCTAGTTTTTTTTTATAGTTTTGCTTTGTCCCACTGAACATCAAAGCGAAAAATTCACCGTAGATTTATATTTATTTTGTTATTTTGGGGTACTTTATAAATAAACAGAAACGGTATGATAAGAAATTAATAAATATTCGTAGTACATCTACAAGAGAAACGTCGAATATATGTCACATTACAAGTATAAGAGCAAACTCACCTTATCTACAGGCATTGAAGGGCACGCTCTACACAGATTCCAAAATGATCCGATCATGAAGGCTGGTTTTCTTGGATAAACAGGTCACACACAGGAAAAAAGAAAATGGGCTCGCACACACACGCGCGCGCGAATAGCCCTCACAGACACTTGCTCGCACACACCTTCCTCTGGAAGAGGGGCGCACTTTACTGGGTGTGCTGATCTGGCGACAAAGAGGGGTAGGATTCGGTCTGTCCAACCGGTTCGTTGTTTGCACCCCCGACTGCGACGTCGACGTCTATGAGGATGATGAATCTGTTGTACTTAGCAGTCGGATTTACTGTCGTTGCTGCCCGTTGGACGGGGTTCCCCTTTTGGTTGGTTTGAAGAACTCGAGGGCGGCGATTACGTGCTGGGAAAGTGCAAAGCCGTTTACAGGTCGCCGATGCTAATCCGAGTTTATCGATTTTGCTCGCTCGTGGAAGCACAGCCGGAATCAAACGCCGGACACCGGGACTGGGACGTTCAGCGAACCATTAAATGAGATCATTTTTGCACTTTCGCACCGTTTGCTTCGCGGCGGTTACGAACGACGAACTCTTTCGAAATAATCCTTTTTAAATTCACTGCGACAGAGCCGACAAAGGCCGTAATGGGAAAATTCCTTCGAGCACTTTTTTCTTCAAACTAAAACACTGACACGCACTTTTCCTCTATAGGTATTCACCACATTTTGTCCCCTCTGTACTGCACCCACCTGTACCGCAGGGACTCCTGAACACTTGCCGACCCTTCGGTCCTATCCTTTACACCTTGATTCGTCTCGGACTCCAGGCAGACAGAAATACCCAATCGATAAATTTTCTTCCGAATACACACTTATTGGTGAACCACTTTTGCTTCTTCGTCTTCTTCCGTTTTGCGTCTTCCGCTTACACGACCTTTTCTCTCGCTCTAGCGCACGAGGCGAAAGTGGCTATTTTCTCACTTCCTCGGTGATTGGACACATTCAGCCTGCAAAGGAAGAGGAAAATTGTCCGAAAGAAAAATCCTTAAGTAATCGTCCACCGGGGACCACACGGTAATCCTCCGCACGATTTTTCCAACCGGAAGAATATCACTTCCAACTCGCGGAATATCCTTCACCAAAGCGCACACTTTTCAACGTTTTTCCAATCCCCTATCTGCAGTGCAGGTATCGATTGTGGAAAACTCTATTGCAAAGAAAAAAGGAGAGGAAATTCACACACCAGACAGACCAGACCAGACGGACGAGACTGATGATGACGGCGATGTTGCACGGTTAGTGGCTGGAGAGAAATTGAACGTTGCGAAAGGACCAGTCCTTGCAGGATGGTCTTTGTCGGTCGGTCGACTATCCGAAAGGAAAAGGTGAACCCATACAGCTGTGCAAATCCGATTGTGTGTGGACGAGGATAAAAGTTCCGTCCCTTCGTTATGCGGACGACGACGACGGTGCGACGCGTACCTACCTAGTACAGCCAGTACAGCAGCAGCTGTGAATCGTGTGAGACGATGGAAAATGCGGAGGGTGGAAAATCGATACCCTTGTTTTCCATCGTTGGAGTTGGGTTGTGTTGGTGAGAAATGCCAAAGCTTTTATCTGACGTGGGGCTGGTGCACTTGCTGTCAGGTTATTATGTCAAAATCAGACTGAGGGTAGGTGGATGGTGAAAATTACTCGTAATAGATAGTAGTAGATGTAGTTTCTTAAATTTATAAAAATATGATGCAATTGTTGATTTCAATAATGGTTTCAGTACTTAGTAATCCTACGCTTACAAATTCAAGAAGCATTATTTGATTTATATGATTAATTTTATTATTTATTCAAGAATTCTTACTTACCAATCAGGCTAAGGTCGGGGTGGCCTCTGCTGTACATAGTAGCCGCCTCCATTCCACTCGGTCCATGGCTGTTTGTCGCCAGTTCGTCCACCACATGGTCGACCCACCTAGCTGGCTGCGCTCCACGTCTTCTTGTACTGGTCGGATGACTCTCGAGAACCATTTTAGTCGGGTTGCTATCCGACATCCTGATGACATGACCCGCCCACCGTAGCCTCCCGATTTTCGCGGTATGGACGATGGTTGGTTCTCTTAGCAGCTGATGCAGCTCGTGGTTCATTCGCCTTCTCCAAGTCTCGTCTTCCATCTGCACTTCGCCGTAGATGGTACGCAACACCTTCCGTTCGAAAACTCAAGAATTCACAAGCAGAGATGCCAGATATACAGATTTTTCTGTATTATACAGATTTTTGAACCTCCATACAGACAAGATGCAGAATACAGAAAAATACAGATTTTCGAAATGTGGTACAGAGTTCTGCAGAAATTATAAAATATTCGGAAATTTAAGTTATATTCAATAAATTTATTGGAAACTTTTTAAATTGCTGCTTTAACTTAGAAGAAATTATAAAAAATTGTGCATTTTTAAAAACGTCTTAGAAAAATAAATACCGGTGAAAATTGAAAACCGTCAAAAAGTAGCACATTTTTATCAGTTCCTTTCGAATTTTAGGATTTTTGGTACCTGCTGTACTCTCAAATTCGGCGATACAGAAAAATCTGTATTGATACAGATTTTTTGATAAAATAATCTGGCATTTCTGTTCACAAGTAACAACTTGTCAACAATTCTGCCTTCATAGTAATTAAAAACGATGACATCCTGCCAACAATGATGCTGTTTTGCTTACAGGGAGCATGCATATATATATATATTTTTTTGGTTTCTTCTAAACATTGGGGGAAGAATCTTCTGAACAGACACTTAAACAGGGTGGTTTTGGTGGGTAGAGTGGATTTAAGGAACGTCTTCTACAACAAAAGGGAAAGCCAGGACTACTCTTTTCTCAACCCACTAAACAACATCATCATGGCCGCAGCAACGTACATCGACAACGCGCTTTAGGGAGTCCACCAAGGTAGCATGCTGGCGCTTTGCTAGTTTCCCGAGTGGTCCTTATCACTCCCTTTGTCCTCGGAAGGCAGACAGTATCAAGAACTGACGTCAGGACCTATCGTGGCGCCAACATCGACTCCGACCACTATCTGGTGATGGTCAAACTGCGCCCAAAACTCTCCGTCATCAACAATCGTCTCTCGGAACTACGCGCGGATGTTAAAAGCATCCGGCGCACTAGGACAGGAGATATGATGCTAGTGCTTAAGAAGGATGCCGTCAACAAGGGCTCTTCTTATACGGCACTAGCACAAGAAGTGTTAGGTGAAAAGGTACGGGTGAGGGCTCTGACGCCGGAGGCGACTCTCCAGTGCAAGAACTTGGATGAGATCACCACCGTGGAGGAGCTCTCTGTGTCCTTAAACAGCAGTGCAATGTGGACGCGCCAAGCGCATCGATCCACATCATGCGAGGCCCAGCAGGTACGCAGATTGCAACGATCAAGCTTTCAGTCGGGGAGACGAAGGAAGCGACTGCTAAGGGCATGGTTGAAGTCGGCTGGTCGGAGTGTCCGCTTAGTATCTGTGAGCCGCCGGAAGTGTGCTTCAGGCGCTTCGAACGAGGCCACAAGTCGTGGGCATGCAAAGGCCCCGATAGGAGCAAACTCTGCAGAAGATGCAGAGTAGAAGGCCACTTCGCCAGGGAGTGCAAATCGACACCAAAGTGTCTGATTAGCACGGCGAACAAGGGCCGACGGGTGGACTTAAGTGCCTAAGCATAAGTGGCCGAAAATGACGCAAGTCACACAGTTAAACCTGAATCACTGTGAAGCCGCGCAGCAGCTGTTGTGGCAATCCGCCTCGGAGTCGAGTACAGACATCGCGCTTCTTTCGGACCCATACCGCATCCCCCCCCCCCCCCCCCCCCAATAACGGGAACTAGGTTGCGGATAAGGCCAAGAAAGCGGCGATCTGTACGACCGGTCGGTACCCGGTCCAGGAGATAATCTCCACGACGTGCGAGGGCTTCGCGATTGCGAAGATCGACGGGGTCTACTACTGCAGTTGCTATGCCCCACCTATGGGGTGTCCCAGAAAGTATGGGCACAACTTTGTATAACAAAAATGCAATCATTTTCTAAACAAACGAAATTTTGTATATTTTTGTGTTTTTATTCAAAGTATTTTCATTGATACCTGTAAAGAGATTATACATTTAAAAGTGTTTTTGTATGTAGAATATTTTAAATGAAAAAACAACTTCTAAAACTTCTGCACAAATTACTTTTTTACGGTTTTACCAAAAACCCAAATTCGAAACAATTTTTTCGATTTTTTTTTGGCATGATATATTTGAAAACATGATTCCTTAGATGGTTGATTGAATTTTTTTTATAAATGGCAGAGTTGCAAAGTTGTGCCCATACTTTCTGGGACACCCTATAGGTGGCCGATAGGTCAGTTCTCGTCCATGCTAGACTCGCTGGCAAGCGCACTAGTAGGACTGAGCCCCTTGGTCATCGGTGGGGACTTTAAAGCGTGGGCGGTCGAGTGGGGCAGTCGCTCTACGAACGAGAGAGGTTGGGCTCTACTCGAAGCTATGGCGGGATTGAACGTTGAGATCGCGAATGTCGGCAGTGTAAGCACATATAGCAGAAACGGTGTGGAGTCCATCATTGATGTGACCTTCTGGAGCCCAGGGCTTAACCCTAGCTCAGACTGGAGAGTTGATAACGGGTACACGCATAGTGATCACCTGGCGATTCGATACAGTATCGAACATGGCGGTAGACGGCAGCAGTCGAGGATAACCGACACTCACCGAGGATGGCTAACCTCGAGTTTCGATAAGCCGGTATTTGCGGAGCGACTACTCATGGAGCAGAACACCGACTACCTGTCTAGCGACTGTCTAGTTGGTACCCTGAGACGAGCGTGTGATGCGGCAATGCCGAGACGATCCATACGCAGGAATGGACGAAGACTGGTATACTGGTGGTGTCAAGGTGGAAACGTTGTTCCCGCACCACGAGATAAGACCATGGGCACCCACACCGCAAGACCATCCTGGTCCGAGTGAGGTTCCCCCAGTGACGAATGACGAGTTAGTCGCAATTGCGAAATCACTTAAGCTGAACAAGGCCCCGGGCCCGGATGGTATTCCGACGGTGGCTATTAAAGCAGCCATCGAAACTAGCCCTGACATGATCAGATCGGCTATGCAGAGATGCCTGGATAGAGGCGAGTTTCCGGAGAGGTGGAAAAGGCAAAAATTGGTTCCACTGCCCAAACACGGGAAGCCACCAGGCAACCCGTCGGCTTATAGACCAATTTGCCTTTTAGACACGGCCGGGAAACTCCTAGAGCGGATCATTCTGTCAAGGTTATTGGTCTATACCGAGAGGACGGAAAACGCGGGGCTATCAGACAGCCAGTACGGGTTTCGCAAAGGAAGATCGACAGTGGATGCCATTAGGTCGGTGACTGGTGAAGAGGCATACAGTACTGCGTGATCGTAACGCTAGACGTTAGGAACGCCTTCAATAGTGTAAGCTGGGCTGCCATAGAGAGCGCCATAACTCGCTTAGGTGTCCCGGCTGGCCTAAGGCGTATTCTGGGTAGCTACTTCCAGAATAGGGTCATAGGGTGCTGATTTACGACACCGAGGAAGGCCAAATACAGTACAATGTCACCGCGGGGGTACCGCAAGGATCCATCTTGGGCCCGGTATTGTGAAACGTGGCATACGACGGCGTATTGAGGCTAGCGCTACCACCGGGAGTAAAGTTGGTTGGCTTTGCTGACGACATTACCCTGGTTGTATACGGTAAGTCGATCGAAGAGGTGAAATTGACGGCAGCGCATGCGATTGACATAGTGGAGGGCTGGATGAGGTTGAGGCAACTGACATTCGCACACCACAAGACGGAGGTGGTGGTGGTGAACAACCGCAAGTCTGCACAGCAGGCAGTGGTGAAGGTCATAATGCCCAAAGCTGCACGAGTCCGCCCATCTGCATGATCTTTACCGGGAAATCCTCGAACAACAGACATCCGATGGGTGGTCCAAGGTGCCCGGCCTTCAAGAAAGCCGCAGTGAACAACAAATCACAGTGCAGGTAACCAGGCCCGGATTAAGGATTGTGGGGGCCCGGGGCCCGAGGGGATGTGGAGTAGGCCTGTCCAGCTTTTCAAAAATGTTCACTGATTCTCAAGTCCACCCCCATATTTTGATTGGCATCCTAAAAGAAGTAACTGGTCAAAATTTCAGCCAAATCCATTGAAATTAAGAGGTGCATCAAATCAATTTTGTGTTTTTCGACTATTTTTGAACTTCAAAAAATCATAACTACACTAAAACATGTCAAAACTTAATTCTTTCGGCAGAAATTGAAAGCTGTACTTGTCTGCTACAACTTCTCCGAACAACGTGTGCCAATAAAATTGAAGGAAACATGTGTAATTATCACATTTGTAATCAGAAAAACCTTAAAAAGTTGATTTTTTGATAGATTTTGTTCTGGAATACCCTAATATACGTAATAAGTTGGATTTTTCAAAACGGCATCATATTCTCCAATGTTTTTTGGTTATTTGCTTCTTTGGCACCAATGCTGTAGGAGTTGAGCAAAAATTACTAAAATTCGTGAAAGCCAAATGTGGCCTAAAAACTAGCTTTTCGGGTGCAATCACGCTTTGGCGCGCAAAAAGTGGCATCGCGTCAGCACTGGTATGATAGCCAAAACCT